>NC_066530.1:7593989-7618989 GCF_024679095.1 Eriocheir sinensis | reverse complement strand
GGGGATTGCCGCGGGGAGTGACACGGGCAGACGCAAGCTTTACCATACATCTATACACTCCCAGTGACTCCTATATATCCTTGTCCCTTTATCTGTACCTTCTTCACTAGCTTTCCTTCTCCCAAACCTGTACTTTCTCCACTAACTCTTTCTTTTCCTACTACGGGGTTGCTGTAGGGAGTGACGGGCAGACACGAGCCTTCACCATGCAGCTGTACACTCCACTGTCTCCTTTCTTTCCTTCTCCCCAACCTGTATCTTCTCCACTAACTCACTATCTCTTCCTACTGTTCCTTTGATTAACAAAAAAAGAGGTTGCGGTAGGGAGTGACGGGCAGACACGAAGCTTCACAATACATTTATACACTCCCACTGTCTCCTGTCTATCCCTGTCCCGCTATATGTATCTTCTCCACTAACCTATTCCCTCTTCCTTCTTCCATCGAGTTGTTAATGTCTGGAACTCTCTACCCTGTGATGTCGTTGATAGTACAACAGTTACGGCCTTCAAGAATAGATTAGACAAGTATGTTGAATCCAACCAGCAACTAAGATATTACTCATTGTCGTAATAACGTTAAGTTCTTTCGAATACTGGTGTCCTTGTCCGCTTTTATCGCCCGGTTAGTGATAGCAGTAATGGTAGTTCTTTCCTCTTTCCTACATAATTTCCATGCAGTTTTTCCATGCTGCATGGTTCTTTTTCCTTTCCTGCCAGCTTTGGCTGGAGGGATGGGGGGTGGGGAGGAGCCTTCGCCTTTGCTGTCCTTCATCTTCCACCTTTGATTAGATAGTTAGTGTAGCTTGTCACAAACAGCCTCGTAAGGACCAGCAGGTCTGCTGTTGTTTGTTCTTTCTTTGTGTTCTTTTGTGTTCTTACTGTTCCCTTGGTTAACAAAAGCGGGGTTGCTGTAGGGAGTGACAAGGGCAGACACGAGCCTTCACCATACAGCTGTACACTCCACTGTCTCCTTCTGTCTTTCCTTGTCCCCCTCCTGTACTTTCTTCATTAACTCATTTCTTTCAGTTTTCTTCACTGACAAAAAGGGAGTGGCGGTAACCTTGGGCCCACAGGATTTAGGGGAGAGTGACCGAGGGAAGAGTACGTTCGGGAAGGGCGGCGATGGCTGTCCTAACCTACTTATATCAAATTTATCCTAACCTGTTCTAAACCTAACCTGTACTAACGTGCCCCAGTCTACCTAAACCTAACCTATAATAATACCAACCTAACGTCCATATTCTTAAACATATCGGACTCCCTCCACTCAGTGGAGGGAGCGTCACAGCGGGTCCAGTCTCGATATTCTCAAACCCTTCGGAGCCCAAGCACACATATTTGACAAGGCATTCGTAGGTGTTTGGGGCATTTCCAGGGGTAGTTTTATGGCCCTGGTGGTAGTGTGACCCTTCCTCTGTACCATGAATGTGAGGAAACACTCATGAGAGCCCGAGTAATCTCCTTCCCGGCCTTTGGAAGTAGGAGGCATGAGAGGTGGGAGCGTCTGAGGATGCCGACCCAGCCCAGTCCAGTCGAGGCCGCGTCACACACAATGTTGCCACGGAAACAGAAGTATGTAAATGTCCAGCCGGTTAATTAATATTGTGACAGGCGCGGCCATTAATATTTATGCTTGTGCTACAGTAAATATGATCCGTCGCAATATTCTGTAATACGAAGCTCTTCTCTTTTGTTTTTGCATGGAGCCGACACGTCCATGGTGCGCAGCAAAAATGGGGTATCGGGAGCACAAAGAGGAATGGAAAGTAATGGGTTGGGTAATAAAAGGAGAGAGAGGAAGCGAGATTCGTGAGTCAGGGAACGGACAAAGGATGAAGGTACTCGAACGATGGGGAATAAGAAGAGAGTTTGAGTGGAAAGTAAAGTTTGGGGTAATAAATGAAGATAGAGGATTTGGAAAGCAAGAATCGAGGGTTAGGGAACAGACAAAGGTTGAAGGTACTTGAACGATGGAGAATAAGAAGTGAGCATGAGTGGAAAGTAAAGTTTGGGGTAATAAATGAAGATAGAGGATTTGAGAAGCAAGAATCAAGGGTTAGGGAACAGACGAAGGTTGGAATTACTCGAACAATGAAGAATAAGAAGTGAATGTGAGTGGAAAGTAAAGTTTTGAGGTAATAAATAAAGACAGAGGATTTAGAAGCAAGAATCGAGGGTTGAGGAACAGACAAAGGTTGAAGGTACTCGAACGATGGAGAATAAGAGGCGAGTTTAAGTGGAAAGTAAAGTTTTGTGTAATAAATTAAAAAAAAGGGGAATTGGGAAGCAAGAGTCGTTGGTTAGGGAACAGACGAAGGTTGAAGGTACTCGAACGATGGAGAAAAAGAAGTGAGCATGAGTGGAAAGTAAAGTTTGGGGTCATAAATAAAAATAGAGGATTTGGGAAGCAAGAATCGAGGGTTAGGGAACAAACGAAGGTTGAAGGTACTCGAACGATGAATAATAATAAGAAAGTTTGAATGGAAAGTAAAGTTTTGAGTAATAAATAAAGACAGAGGATTTAGGTAGCAAGAATCGAGGGTTAGGGAACAAACGAAGGTTGAAGGTACTCGAACGATGAATAATAATAAGAAAGTTGCGTTTTTTGTAAAGTGTTGTTTAATAAATGAAGACAAAGATTAGGAAGCAAGGAATCGAGGGGAGAAGGAGGAAGGTTGAAGGTACTCGAACGTGGAAAAAATGAAATGAATGGAAAGTAAAGTTTTGAGTAATAAATAAAGACAGAGGATTTAGGAAAAAGAATCGAGGGTTAGGGAACAGACAAAGGTTGAAGGCACTCGAACGATGGAGAAAAAGAAGTGAGTTTGAGTGGAAAGTAAAGTTTTGTGTAATAAATGAAGACAGAGGATTTAGGAAGCAAGAATCGAGGGTTAGGGAAAAGACGGAGGTTAAAAGTACTCGAACGATGGAGAATATGAAGTGAGTTTGAGTGGAAATTAAAGTTTTGGGTAATAAATGAAGACAGAGGATTTAGGAAGCAAGAATCGTGGGTCAGAGAACAGACAAAGGTTAAAAGTACTTGAACGATGGAGAATAAAAAGTAAGTTTGAGTGGAAATTAAAGTTTTTGGTAATAAATAAAGACATAGGATTTAGGAAGCAAGAATCGTGGGTCAGAGAACAGACAAAGGTTGAAAGTACTTGAACGATGGAGAATAAAAAGTGAATTTGAATGGAAAGTAAAGTTTTGAGTAATGAATGAAGACAGAGGATTTAGGAAGCAAGAATCGAGGGTTAGGGAACAGACAATGGTTGAAGGTACTGGAACGATGGAGAATAAAAAGTAAGTTTGAGTGGAAATTAAAGTTTTTGGTAATAAATAAAGACAGAGGATTTGGGAAGCAAGAATCGAGAGTCAGGGAACGGACAATGGTTGAAGGTACTGGAACGATGAAGAATAAGAAGTGAGTTTGAGTGGAAAGTACAGTTTTGTATAATAAATGAAGACAGAAGACTTAAGAAACAAGAATCGTTGGTCAGAGAACAGACGAAGGTTGAAAGTACTTGAACGATGGAGAAAAAGAAGCGAGTTTGAGTGGAGAGTAAAGTGTTGTGTAATAAATGAAGCAGGGGATTTAGGAAGCAAGAATCGAGGGTTAGGGAACAGGCAAAGGTTGAAGGAACTCGAAAGATGGAGAATAAAAAGTGAGTTTGAGTGGGAAGTAAAGTTTTGAGTAATAAATGAAGATAAAGGATTTGGGAAGCAAGAGTCGTGGGTTAGGGAACAGACGAAGGTTGAAAGTACTCGAACGATGAAGAATAAGAGGTGAATGTGAGTGGAAAGTAAAGTTTTGTGTAATAAATGAAGACAGAGGATTTAGGAAGCAAGAATCGAGGGTTGAGGAACGGCCGAAGGTTGAAGGTACTCGAACAACAATCAAGAATAAGAGGTCAGTTTGGGCAGGTCATATCATACGTAGAAATAGCGAACGATGGACAACCTAAGCATAAGAGTGGCAACCCAAGTACTTCACGAGGCAGAACTAAGTGAAAAGATAAGTTTGGAACCTTTACCGGGGCAGGATAGATATCACATCGCCAGCCAGGTGGAGAGATAGAATAGAAACCTTTACCATGGATGTGGAGTACACTAACACTACACAGAGAACCAGGTGGAGAGATAGAATTAGAACCTTTACCGGGGCAGGATGGAGTACACTAACACTACACAGAGAACCAGGTGGAGAGATGGAATTAGAACCTTTACCGGGGCAGGATGGAGTACACTAACACCAGACAGGGACGCAGGTGGAAAGATGGAATTATAACCTTTACCGGAGCAGGATGGAGTACACTAACACCAGACAGAGAACCATATGGAGAGATAGAATTAGAACCTTTACCGGGGAAGGATGGAGTACACTAACACCAAACCGAGAACCAGTTGGAGAAATGGAATTAGAACCTTTACCGGGGCAGGATGGAGTACACTAACACTACACAGAGAACCAGGTGGAGAGATGGAATTAGAACCTTTACCGGGGCAGGATGGAGTACACTAACACTACACAGAGAACCAGGTGGAGAGATGGAATTAGAACCTTTACCGGGGCAGGATGGAGTACACTAACACTACACAGAGAACCATGTCGAAAAAGAGATGGAATTAGAACCTTTACCGGGGTAGGATGGAGTACACTAACACCAGACAGAGAACCAGGTGGAGAGATGGAATTAGAACCTTTACCGGGGTAGGATGGAGTATACAAACATCAGACAGAGAACCAGGTGGAGAGATGGAATTAGAATTTTTACCGGGGCAGGATGGAGTACACTAACACCAGACAGAGAACCAGGTCGAGAAAGAGATGGAATTAGAACCTTTACCGGGGTAGGATGGAGTACACTAACACCAAACAGAGAACCAGGTGGAGAGACAGAGTTAGAACCTTTACCGGGGCAGGATGGAGTACACTAACACCAAACAGAGAACCAGGTGGAGAGACAGAGTTAGAACCTTTACCGGGGCAGGATGGAGTACACTAACACCAGACAGAGAACCAGGTGGAGAGACAGAGTTAGAACCTTTACCGGGGCAGGATGGAGTACACTAACACTACACAGAGAACCAGGTGGAGAGACAGAGTTAGAACCTTTACCGGGGCAGGATGGAGTACACTAACACTAGACAGAGAACCAGGTCGAGAACGAGATGGAGTCAGAACCTTTACCGGGGCAGGATGGAGTACACTAAAACCAGACAGAGAACCAGGTGGAGAGACAGAATTAGAACCTTTACCGGGCCAGGATGGAGTACACTAACACCAGACAGAGGGAGGGGGGACATTAGGAAAGGACTTCTCTTGCCGTGGACTATTATTGACTGATGATGAAGATGATTACGATGATTACATGTTTAGTACGGGATCACCTTTTCATAGCTCAAGGTCTTCCTAATATCAGCTTGAAATCGATGGAAGAGAGAATGCAGAGATGAAGGAATCAGACCAGACCGAACTTTACATATGGTTTGGGTCCTTGTCAAAACTACCCCACCCCCTGTCGCTCAAACCCTCCCGTACCCCTCACCCTGTCAACCTGCATCACTGGACTATCCCTCGGCAGCCCTGTCACACGTTCTCTGCCCCCTGTCACCCTGTTACTAACCTTGTCATCCTGTGGGCCCAAGGTTGCCGCTACCCCCTTTTTGTTAACCAAGGGAAGAGTAGGGAGAGATAGTGAGTTAGTGGAGAAGGTACAGGCTGGGGACAAGGAAAGACAGGAGACAGTGGGAGTGCACAGCTGTATGGTGAGGGCTCGTGTCTCCCCTTGTCACTTCCTTTGCAGCCTTTTTATTTATAAACCAAGAGTGAGTGGAGAGATAGGAGTTTAGGCAGGCTGGGGACAAGGAAAGACAGGAGACAGTGGGAGTGCACAGCTGTATGGTGAGGGCTCGTGTCTGCCCTTGTCACGTCTTACAGCAACCCCGCTTTTGTTAACCAAGGGAACAGCAGGAAGAGGGAATAGGTTAGTGAAGAAGTGAATAAGGGAACAACAGAGACAGAAGAGAGTGGGAGTGTATAGATGTATGGTGTAGCTTCGTGTCTGCCCGTGTCACTCTCTACGGCAACTCCCCATATCCACACTCTTCACCTTGCCGACCAGGGCCCATATCATACATCTCGACACTTTAGGACATGTATTTAAAGAGGCTCTCGTGGAAGTGGTAGCGATAGTCAGGCGTAGTTCCATAACCCCGGCGGTAGTTTTGCAAGGTTTCCACGCCATGAACTGGAATACACGCATGAGACCCGACCTATCTTCTCTGTGGCGTTGATAATGTTATGGTAAGAGCCTGAAGCGGTTGACTGAGAATACGAGACCTTTCAGCGCCCAAGTACACATATTTAACAAGGCTTTCGTAGGAGTTTGGGGCATTTCCAGGGGTAGTTTACTGGCCCTGGTGGTGGTTTGACCCTTCTTTTTTTTTACAACAAAGGAGACAGCTCAAAGGCACAAAAAAAGGAAACAATAATAAAAAAAAGCCCGCTACTCGCTACTCCTGAACTCTACTCTTCTATAACATGAACCTAAAAACGCTCATGCGAACCCGATTAATCTCCTTTTTGACCTTTGAAAATAGTTGACGTGCGAGGTGGAAACGTCTGAGAGCACCGACATAGATCCTTCCCCACCATCACCATCACTACCATCAACATCACACAACTCCATTCCACCCTACCACCACCACCACCGCCACAGCCACCTCCGCCGCCAGCCCTTCATTCGGACCCCGCCATTCCCGCCTATAAATATGAGCCCCTTGTCAGCCGTCGCCACGAGCCGCCTCACATCCAAGGCGGGCCGCCACGAGGCTTTCAAACAGTTAATCTGGAAACTCGTGTAATGAAGCGAATTGAAAGTTTTACACGCAACCAAACAAGTGTGTGTGTGTGTGTGTGTGTGTGTGTGTGTGGAGAGAGAGAGAGAGAGAGAGAGAGAGAGAGAGAGAGAGAGAGAGAGAGAGAGAGAGAGAGTGTTTGTATGTGTCATTCACCACGTCCTGATCACGAGCTGGACTTATCTCGATCATAGCAAGGCTCTCGTGCTGAACTGGTCACGACGTCCGGCAGCATGATGTTGACTCCTCCGCGGACTCGCCTTGATGTGAAAAAATGGGCCGCGCGCACCATGACTTGACTCGCCACGGCGCTGCGTGATGCAGACCAACTCGCCTCGCCTGGTGGTGACGGATCCGTCTGAATTAATGGGGCCGATCAAAACGAATCATGCGTCATGTTGATTTGAATCGAATCGCTCGGTGTAAACGCTGCCTTAGTCCACTGAGCTGCTGGAGCGGCGGCGGTGTGGGGTTGTTGTTTTTTTTGTTTTTTTTACAAAAAAGGAGACAGCTCAAGGGCACACACACAAAAAATAATAATAATAAAAAAAAGCCCGCTACTCGCTGCTCCCAAAAAAGAATCAAAAGAGGTGGCCGAAAGAGAGGTCAATTTCGGGAGGAGAGGTGTCCTGATACCCTCCTTTTGAAAGAGTTCAAGTCGTAGGCAGGAGGAAATACAGATGAAGGAAGATTGTTCCAGAGTTTACCAGCGTGAGGGATGAAAGAGTGAAGATGCTGGTTAACTCTTCCATAAGGGGTTTGGACAGTATAGGGATGAGCATGAGTAGAAAGTCGTGTGCAGCGGGGCCGCGGGAGGGGGGAGGCATGCAGTTAGCAAGTTCAGAAGAGCAGTCAGCGTGGAAATATCGATAGAAGATAGAAAGAGGCAACATCGCGGCGGAATTTAAGAGGTAGAAGACTATCAGTATGAGGAGGAGAGCTGATGAGACGAAGAGCCTTAGACTCCACTCTGTCCAGAAGAGCTGTGTGAGTGGAGCCTCCCCACACGTGAGATGCATACTCCATACGAGGGCGGACAAGGCCCCTGTATATGGATTGCAACTGCGCGGGGGAGAAGAACTGACGGAGACGATACAGAACGCCCAACCTCGAGGAAGCTGATTTAGCGAGAGAGGAGATATGAAGTTTCCAGTTGAGATTTTGAGTTAAGGATAGACCGAGGATGTTTAGTGTTGAAGACGGTGACAGCTGAGTGTTGTCGAAGAATAGGGGATAGGTGTTTGGAAGATTGTGTCGAGTTGATAGGTGAAGAAATTGAGTTTTTGAGGCACTGAAGGACACAAGATTCCTTCTGCCCCAGTCAGAAATGATAGCAAGGTCTGAGGTTAAGCGTTCTGCAGCCTCAAGTCTGGAGTCGTGTACTACCTGTTGAGAGGGTCTTCTATTGAAAGAAGTTGAATAATGCAGAGTGGAGTCGTCGGCGTATGAGTGGACAGGAAAGAAGATCATTGATGAATAACAGGAAGAGAGTGAGTGATAGGACAGAGCCCTGTGGAACGCCACTGTTGATAGGTTTAGGGGAAGAGCAGTGACCGTCTACCACCGCAGAGATAGAACGGCCGGAAAGGAAACTGGAGATAAAGGAACAGAGAGAGGGATAGAATCCGAAAGAGGGCAGTTTAGAAAGCAAAGACTGGTGCCAGACTCTATCGAAGGCTTTCGATATGTCTAGCGTAACAGAGAAAGTTTCGCCGAAACGGCTAAGAGAGGATGACCAAGAGTCAGTTAAGAGAGCAAGAAGATCGCCAGTAGAACGCCCCTTGCGGAATCTATACTGGCGATCAGATAGCAGGTTAGAAGTGGAAAGGTGCTTTTGAATCTTCCGGTTAAGGATTGATGCAAAAGCTTTAAATAGACAGGAAAGCAAAGCTATAGGGCTGTAGTTTGAGGGATTGGAACGGTCACCCTTCTTAGGCACAGGCTGTACAAAGACATACTTCCAGCAGGAAGGAAAGATAGATGTTGATAGCAGAGACGAAAGAGTTTGACCAGGCAGGGTGTCAGCACAGAAGCACAGTTTTTAAGGACAATAGGAGGCACTCCATCAGGTCCATAAGCCCTCTGAGAGTTGAGGCCAGAGAGGGCATAGAAAACATCATTTGGAAGAATCTTAATAACAGGCATAAAGGAGTCAGAGGGGGGGATGAGTAGGAGGAATATGCCCAGAATCGTCCAGGGTGGAGTTCTTACAGAAAGTTTGAGCGAAGAGTTCAGCCTTAGAGACAGATGAGACAGCAGTGCTGCCGTCAGGGTTAAGGAGAGGAGAGAAAAAGGAAGAAGTGAAATTGGAGGAGATACTTTTGGCTAGATGCCAGAAGTCACGGGAAGAATTAGAAGAAGCAAGGTGTTGACATTTTCTATTAATGAAAGAAGTTTTGGTAAGTCGGAGAATAGATTTGGCACGATTCCGGGCTGAAACGTAAAGATCAAAGTTAGCGGGAGTTCGAAGGCTCTGGAACCTTTTGTGAGCTGCCTCTCTATCTTTAATAGCACGAGAACAAGCATGGTTAAACCAAGGCTTTTTAGCATGAGGAGTAGAGAAAGTACGTGGAATGTATGCCTCCATTTCAGAGACAATCACCTCTGTGATGCGCTGAGCATACACAGAGGGGTCTCTCTCCTGGAAGCAGTAATCATTCTACGGGAAATCGGAAAAATCGTCCCACCGAGCTGAAGCAAAATGCTAGAAGCATCGCCTCTTCGGTGGGTCCAGAGGATGTACAGGAGCGATAGGACAGAATACAGAAATAAGGTTATGATCGGAGGAGCCCAACGGAGTGAACAGTTTGACAGAGTAAGCAGAAGGATTAGAGGTAAGGAAGAGGTCTAGAATGTTGGGCCTGTCTCCAAGACGGTCGGGAATACGAGTAGGGTGCTGAACCAACTGCTCTAGGTCGTTGAGGAGAGCAAAGTTGTAGGCTTGTTCACCAGGCTGGTCAGTGAAAGAGGATGAAAGTCAAAGCTGGTGGTGAACATTGAAATCTCCCAAGATGGAGATTTCAGCAAAGGGAGAGTGAGTCAAGATGTGCTCCACTTTAGAGTTCGAATAGTCAAAGAATTTTACATAGTTAGTAGAGTTAGGCGAGAGATAAACAGCACAGACGTATTTATTAATAGAATGACAATGAAGTCTTAGCCAGATGGTGGAAAATTCAGAAGAGTCAAGGTCGTGGGCACGAGAGCAAGTGATGTCGTTGCGCACGTAGGCGCAACATCCAGCTTTAGATTGAAATTTAAGATAGAGAGAAACCTGTGTTTCGGTGAGGAAGAGAAGGTGAGGTTTAGAGGAGGAGAGATGGTGTTCCACAGAATGAAAATTAGAAGTAAGACCGTGAATGTTGCAGAAATTGATAAGGAGGAGGTTCGAGGAGTTATCAGGACACCTCTCAAGTCGGCAGCCAGAAGGGGAGTCCTCCCTGGGGGAATTTATGTTCCCCCCCCAAGGCGGTGTGTGTGTGTGTGTGTGTGTGTGTGTGTGTGTGTGTGTGTGTGTGTGTGTGTGTGTGTGTGTGTGTAATTCACCTTTTGGTCTGCTGCGGGTCTCTCGAGGCAGCCAGCCGTTCCCCTACGGAAGAGCACAGAGCTCGTAGTACCGATCTTTGGGTAGGACTGAGACCACTCAGTGTGTGTGTGTGTGTGTGTGTGTGTGTGTGTGTGTGTGTGTGTGTGTATGCTCATAATCACCATCTCTCTCTCTCTCTCTCTCTCTCTCTCTCTCTCTCTCTCTCTCTCTGCCTTCCATTCCCTTTCCCTCTCTCTCTTTCTTATTTATCTCTTTTTTTCCTTATTTTTCTCTTCCTCGGTCTAATTCTTTCTCTCTATCTATCTATCTTTATCTATCCATCTACATCTTCTCTCTCTCTCCCAATCATCAGACAACTTCGGCGAGCCCTGATTCGGTTCGGACAAGCAATTAAAGAAAGACACACAAGTTTACCAGAAGACCCTCCGTTGGCCCCTCTTCATCGTGAAAGGCTGCGCCCCCGACCACTACCCGACCACTCCCCGTCCCTCTACACAAGTTCCCTTCACTCCTCTTCCACCTCCTCCTCTTCCACTCAGGCTGATAGTTAATGAAAGTGGAAATGGAGTCTTGAGGGAAGGAAGGGAAGGGCAAGGAGAGAGCGAGAGCGAGAGAGAGAGAGAGAGAGAGAGAGAGAGAGAGAGAGAGAGAGAGAGAGAGAGAGAGAGAGAGAGAGAGAGAGAGAGAGAGAGAGAGAGAGAGAGAGAGAGAGCAGTCCTCCAAAACTCTCTTACATAACACACACACACACACACACACACACACACACACACACACACACACGTCAGTCATTACCAACTCGAAAAACAACCTCAGATTCTTGACCATTTCCCAGCTCCCTTCAGCCCCGCATCCTTCGCTTCCAGTCAGTTCCTCCTCATATCTGTGCCTTACAGCGACTAAAAGAGAGGATTAACATGCTGGACGTAGCCATTTGAACCCGTAAAAGTGGCCGACAGCGAAGTCGTATACGGCGCGAGCTCCAACATAGATCGCATTCTCACATTCTCACACCCACTCTTTCCAAAGGCCGAAAAGGAGATCAGTGTGTCCTAATGAGTGTTATTTTACGTACCACCAGGGTCATAAAACTACTCGTGGAAATGCCCTCAACACCTACGAAAGCCTTGTCAAATGTGTGTGTCTTAGGTTCATGGTACAGAGGAAGAGGTCACACTACCACCAGGGTCATAAAACTACCCCTGGAAATGCCCAAAACACCCACGAAAACCTTGTCAAATGTGCGTGTCTTAGGTTCATGATACAGAGGAAGGGAAAGACTACATCCAGGGTCATAAAATTACCCCTGCAAATGCCCAATACACCTACGAACCTTGTCAAATGTGTGTGTCTTAGGTTCATGGTACAGAGGAAGGGGTCACACTACCACCAGGGTCATAAAACTACCGCTGGAAATGCCCAAAACTCCTACGAAAGCGTTGTCAAATGTGTGTCTTAGTTTCGTGGTACAGAGGAAGGGTCACACTACCACCAAGGTCATAAAACCACCCTTGGAAATTCCCAAAACACTTACGAAACACAAAAGAACACAAAGGAAGAACAAACAACAGCAGACCTGCTGGTCCTTACGAGGCTGTTTGTGACAAGCTACACTAACTATCAAATCAAAGGTGGAAGATGAAGGACAGCAAAGGCGAAGGCTCCTCCCCACCCCGCCATCCCTCCAGCCAAAGCTGGCAGGAAAGGAAAAAGATATTTTAGGTTCATGGTACAGAGGAAGGATTACATTACCACCAGGGTAATGAAACTACCCCTGGAAATTACCAAAGCACATACGAAAGCCTTGTAAAATGTGTCTCTTAGGTTCATGGTACAGAGGAAGGGTCAGACTACCACCAGGGTCATAAAACTACCTCTGGAAATGCCCAAAACACCTACGAAAGCCTTGTCAAATGTGTGTCTTATGTTCATGGTACAGAGGAAGTCAGAATACCATCGGGGTCATAAAGCTACCCCCGGAAATGCCCAAATCACCTACGAAAGCCTTGTCAAATGTGCGTCTCTTAGGTTTCTGGTACAGAGGAAGGGTTACACTACCACCAGGGTCATTAAACTACCTCTGGAAATACCCAAAACACCTACAAAAGCCTTGTCAAATGTGTGTGTGTCTTAGGTTCATGGTACAGAGGAAGGGGCAGACTACATCCAAGGTCATAAAACTACTCCTGGAATTGCCTAAAACTCATACGAAACCCTTGTCGAATGTGTCTCTCTTAGGTTCATGATACAGAGGAAGGGTCACACCACCACTAAGGTTATAAAACTATCTCATGGAAATGCCCAAAACACCTACGATAGCCTTGTCAAATGTGTGTGTCTTAGGTTCATGGAACAGAGGAAGGGTCAGACTACCCCCAGGGTCATAAAACTACCCCAGGAAATGCCCAAAACACCTACGAAAGCTTTGTCAGCGGTATGTGTTTGGGCGGCGAAGAGTATTAGAATATAACCCTTGCCTCGTTCCTGGAACTCATAACTAGGGAATGGCCAAGGAAGAGGGACGTCGAGAGAGAGAGAGAGAGAGAGAGAGAGAGAGAGAGAGAGAGAGAGAGAGAGAGAGAGAGAGAGAGAGAGAGAGAGAGAGAGAGAGAGAGAGAGAGAGAGAGAGAGAGACACAGAGAGAGAGAGAGAGAGAGAGAGAGAGAGAGAGAGAGAGAGAGAGAGAGAGAGAGAGAGAGAGAGAGAGAGAGAGAGAGAGAGAGAGAGAGAGAGAGAGAGAGAGAGAGAGAGAGAGAGAGAGAGAGAGAGAGAGAGAGAGAGAGAGAGAGAGAGAGAGAGAGAGAGAGAGAGAGAGAGAGAGAGAGAGAGAGAGAGAGAGAGAGAGAGAGAGAGAGAGAGAGAGAGAGAGAGAGAGAGAGAGAGAGAGAGAGAGAGAGAGAGAGAGAGAGAGAGAGAGAGAGAGAGAGAGAGAGAGAGAGAGAGAGAGAGAGAGAGAGAGAGAGAGAGAGAGAGAGAGAGAGAGAGAGAGAGAGAGAGAGAGAGAGAGAGAGAGAGAGAGAGAGAGAGAGATTGTAATATGAGCTCAGCGATTCAACCACACACAGCAGAGCAAGACCATCTCTAAAAATGAGTTCCTATGCGTCGAGTTGCGGACGTTAAAAGTAAATAAACGGAATAGAACGCGCGAGCTCATCTTTGGAAGTGTAGAGACTCGCTTCCGTCCGCTTAGCAAGAGTGGAAGTGGCGGTGGAGAGGGTCCCGCGAGCCTACTAAGGAGAGAGAGGAAAGGAGGAAGAAATGGTGGATGTGGCAACGATGGAAATACTACGACGTGATGGCCATTGTATTTGAGAGAGAGAGAGAGAGAGAGAGCGAGAGAGAGAGAGAGAGAGAGAGAGAGAGAGAGAGAGAGAGAGAGAGAGAGAGAGAGAGAGATACACATCACCAGCATCATTACTAGTATCATCACCACCACCATCAACACCACCACCACCATCACCACCATCACCACCACCACCATCAACACCACCACCACCATCATCACCATCACCACCACCACCACCATCACCACCATCACCACCACCACCACCATCAACACCACCACCATCACCACCATCAACACCAACACCACCATCACCATCACCAACACCAACACCACCACCATCACCACCATCAACACCACCACCATCACCATCATCACCATCACCACCACCACCACCATCAACACCAACACCACCAACACCACCAACATCATCACCACCACCACCAACATTAACACCACCACCACCACCACCATCACCACCACCACCACTAGGGAGAAGTTATAAATCACAACCATTTTAGCCTTTGCATCACCATTCTTGAAGTACACACACCATCTTCATCACTACAACCACCAACATTAACACCACCACCACCATCACCACCACCACCACTAGGGAGAAGTTATAAATCACAACTATTTTAGTCTTAGCATCACCATTCATGAAGTACACACACCATCTTCATCACCACCACCACCACAACCACCCTGAATGAAAGCTTTGGAATTAATGATTAACGAGAGAGAGAGAGAGAGAGAGAGAGAGAGAGAGAGAGAGAGAGAGAGAGAGAGAGAGAGAGAGAGAGAGAGAGAGAGAGAGAGAGAGAGAGAGAGAGAGAGAGAGAGAGAGAGAGAGAGAGAGAGAGAGAGAGAGAGAGAGAGAGAGAGAGAGAGAGAGAGAGAGAGAGAGAGAGAGAGAGAGAGAGAGAGAGAGAGAGAGAGAGAGAGAGGTGAGGGAGTGTGTGTGTGTGTGTGTGTGTGTGTGTGTGTGTGTGTGTGTGTGTGTGTGTGTGTGTGTGTGTGTGTGTGTGTGTGTGTGTGTGTGTGTGTGGTGGGGGGTAACTGTTCGCTTTGTAGAATATCCATTGTATGTTGAAGATTTTCCTAATGTGTGTGTGTGTGTGTGTGTGTGTGCCGCCTCATACCTGCCAGGGGAAGAATAATTGTGAGGGAAAGAATGAAACTCGTCGAAGTATTTCATTTAGACCGTCGCCATTAACATAAAAACCTCGACGATATTGCCGCTCTCTCTCTCTCTCTCTCTCGTTATATTTTCATCAATCAATCGGGAATCATTATACGTGTCTATCTATTTATGAGAGAGAGAGAGAGAGAGAGAGAGAGAGAGAGAGAGAGAGAGAGAGAGAGAGAGAAACCACACACACACACACACACACACACACACACACACACACACACACACACACGCACACACGCCATCGGTGAGTGCATTAATACAAATAAGTTTGGTAATAATCATAAATTTGGCCTTTACGACGCACGGCCACGAGCTGCCATAACCCTATAGTGCGCGTGACGCCTCGTAAAAGTCAAATTACAGCCGGGCATAAATAATTACCCGCGTGGAGATAACGTCAGGGGCAGAGATACAAGGTTTTTAACTAATATTTTCACTTATTCGTCTAGTCCATGGCTGTGTGCCGTTATAAAGAGAGAATACTAGAACGGACACCGTGAGGGATAAGCTTGGTCCTGGGCTGGGTATTTGTGCGAGATAATATTTGTAGTTACTTCCATGGCTGTGTGTCGTTATAAAGAGAGAATAGTAGAACGGACACGACGAGGGATAAGCTTGGTCCTGGGCTGGGTATTTGTACGAGACAGGATATTTTCAGTTATTCTTCTCTTACCTCTCTGTGTGTGTGCTGTTACAAAGAGAGAATGCTAGAACGGACACGATGAGGGATAAGTTTGGTCCTGGGCTGGGTATTTGTACGAGACAGAGACGATATTTAAAGTTATTATTTTCTTACCTCTCTCGGTGTGCTGTTACAAAGAGAGAATGCTATGTAGAGTGGCTAAGAAGAGGAACGGAATGCTTGGTGCTGGGCTGGGTATTTGTACGAGACAGAGGGTATTTTTTGTTATTCTTCTCTTCCATTCTTGTGTGCCGTTATAAAGAGAGAATGCTATGTAGAGTGGCTAAGAAGAGGAACGGAAAGCTTGGTCCTGGGCTGGGTATTTGTACGACAGAGGATATTTACAGTTACGCTTTTCTTCCACGGCTGTGTGCTGTTCGAAAGAGTTAATGTTAGAATGGACACGAAAGGCTTGGTCCTGGACTGTGTATTTTTACGAGACAGAGGATACGAGGTTTTATTTTAGATAATATTTTCACTTCATCGTCTGGTCCGTGGCTGTGCTGTTACAAAGAGAGAATGCAGGAATGGATACGATGAAGGACGACAAGCTTGGTCCTGGACTGGATATTTGTACGCGACAGAGGATACGATTTTTTTTTTTTTTTTTTTTTTTTTTTTTTATATAATATTTTCACTTCATCGTCCGGTCCGTGGCTGTGCTGTTACAAAGAGGGAATGCAAGAACTGATACGATGAAGGTCGACGAGCTTGGTCCTGGTCTGGGTATTTGTGTGAGAGAATACTTTTTTTTGTTTTATTTTAGTTTAGATTCATTTGATAAGGCTTAGGTAGAGGTGTGAGTCTGTCCATGGGCAGTTTTGCGAGCCTAGTAATAGTTAAGACAAGGCTCCTGCACCGTGAACTTAAAAAACTCCTGAAAATACAATTAATTTGAAAAGGCTTTGGTAGAGATTGAGTTTTTCCATGGGTAGTTTTCTGAGCCTAGTGATAGTTCGACAAGGCGTCCGCACTAAAACCCTGAGAAAAAAGAAGAAAAAAAACATTAGAACCCGATTAATTTGAAAAGGCTTTGGTAGAGATTGTGAGTCTTTCCGTGGATAGTTTTGCGAGCCTAGTGATAGTTTGACAAGGCGTCCGCACTAAAACCCTGAGAAAAAAATAACATTAGAACCCGATTAATTTGATAAGGCTTTGGTAGAAGTTGCGAGTTTTTCCATGGGTAGTTTTCTGAGCCTAGTGATAGTTTGACAAGGCGTCCGCACTAAAACCCTGAGAAAAAAGAAGAAAAAAAACATTAGAGCCCGATTAATTTGAAAAGGCTTTGGTAGAGATTGTGAGTCTTTCCGTGGGTAGTTTTCTGAGCCTAGTGATAGTTCGACAAGGCGTGCGCTCTAAAACCCTGAGAAAAAAAACAGAACCCGATGAATTTGAAAAGGCTTTGGTAGAGATTGTGAGTCTTTCCGTGGGTAGTTTTCTGAGCCTAGTGATAGTTTGACAAGGCGTGCGCTCTAAAACCCTGAGAAAAAAACATTACAATTCGATTAATTTGAAAAGGTTTTGGTAGAGATTGAAGGTCTTTCCGTGGATAGTTTTGCGAGCCTAGTGATAGCATGACAAGGCGTAAGGAAAAACTCATAAGAACCCGACTAACCTCTTTTGTGGCTTTGGGAAGTATTTGTTGAGTCTAGGAACACGAGACTAAGTTCCATTTCAACCATTTCACGACCTGGTTTTATTGTCGTCATTAACCTGATGTCCCATTCCGACCCTCGTAACTACTAAGAGCTCGGCGTTTCCTGTAATTTGGTGTTTATTTGGCTATTTCTGAAGAATGGTCACGAGTCATTAATGATCGTTCACTCTAGGACTAACAGACTCCATTCCCCAAATATGTCGGTCTAGTGGTAGTGTACTCCATCCTGCCCCGGTAAAAGTTCTAATTCCATCTCTCTATCTGGTTTTGTCTGGTGTTAGTGTACTCCATCCTGCCCCGGTAAAGGTTGTAATTCCATCTCTCCACCTGGTTCTCTGTCTGGTGTTAGTGTATTCCATCCTGCCCCGGTAAAAGTTCTAATTCCATCTCTCTATCTGGTTTTGTCTGGTGTTAGTGTACTCCATCCTGCCCCGGTAAAGGTTGTAATTCCATCTCTCCACCTGGTTCTCTGTCTGGTGTTAGTGTACTCCATCCTGCCCCGGTAAAGGTTGTAATTCCATCTCTCCACCTGGTTCTCTGTCTGGTGTTAGTGTATTCCATCCTGCCCCGGTAAAGGTTCTAATTCCATCTCTCCACCTGGTTCTCTGTCTGGTGTTAGTGTATTCCATCCTGCCCCGGTAAAGGTTGTAATTCCATCTCTCCACCTGGTTCTCTGTCTGGTGTTAGTGTACTCCATCCTGCCCCGGTAAAGGTTATAATTCCACCTCTCCACCTGCGTCCCTGTCTGGTGTTAGTGTACTCCATCCTGCCCCGGTAAAGGTTATAATTCCATCTCTCCACCTGCGTCTCTGTCTGACTTTTTAGTGTACCCCATCCTGCTCCGACCTAGTGATGAAGGAGTGACAATGCTGGTTAACTCTTGCATTAGTTTGGAGGGGTTTCTTGGTACTCCCCTCGAGAAAGCGTGCAAGTCGTAAGAAGAAAAGAAAACAGACGAAGATAAAGGATGGTCCAGAGTTTGCCAGTGAAAGGGATGAGAGAATGAAGGTATTAGCTCACACATTGACCTCTCTTTCGGCCACCTCTTTTGATTCTTTTTTTTAGGAGCAGCGAGTTGCGGGCTTTTTTTATTATCGTTTCCTTTTTTTGTGCCCTTGAGCTGTCTCCTTTGTTGTAACACACACACACACACACACACACACACACACACACACACACACACACACACACAAACACACACAGATCGAATGCCCTTCCTGACGTCACGCGAAGGCACTGGGACTCGAACCGACTAACCATAGCTCTTCACTTCCATGGCACAACACTAAACCACTGGATCACCGCGCCACACACACACACACACACACACACACACACACACACACACACACACACACACACACAAACCTTCATCCCAGAAATCCGTCAACCTTCAATTAAACTCAACTCTCCGTGCAGGGACAAAATAGAACCAAAACAAAAAGAAAAAGAAACGAAGGCGCTGCCGCAACACAAACGGTTCACTCTGACGCGCGGGGAGAAGAAATAAAAAAGAAAAGAAAAAAAAGAACAATGGAGTTGGAGGCAGACTCGGGGCCACAACCAATCCAGACGGGGGGAGGGGGGGGGGGTCGGAGCAAGGGTTGGGTCGGGGCGGGGCGGGGGGGCAGGAAGGGTTGGGTCAAAGAGGGAAAGGAAGAGTCGAGGTAGAATTGGGGCAGAGTCGGGGCAGAGTCGGGGTGAGACATGGTAGGAGTTGAACCAGGAAGGAAGGAAGGAAGGAACGAAGGAAGGGAAGGGTCGGGTTTGGTTGTGGCATGGCCGGGGCAAGAAGGAAGGAGTTGGACCAGGAAGAAAGGGAAGGGAAGGGAAGGGTCGTGGCTGGGCAGGGTCGGAGTTGGCGAAAGAAGGGAAGGGAAGGGAAGCGTTGGGAAGGAAAGGGCCGGGAAGGGAAGGGTTGGGAAGGGAAGGGTCGGGAAGGGAAGGGTCGGGAAGGGAAGTGTTGGGAAGGGAAGGGTCGGGAAGGGAAGGGTTGGGAAGGGAAGGTCGGAAAGGGAAGGGTCGGGATGGGAAGGGTCGGGAAGGGCAGGGTCGGGAATGGAAGGGTCGGGAAGGGAAGGATCGGGTCGGAAAGGGAAGGGTTGGGAAGGGAAGGAAGAGTTGGGGCGGGGCGGGGTGGAGCAGGAAGGGTTGGGAAGGGAAGGTCGGAAAGGGAAGGGTCGGAAAGGGAAGGGTCGGGAAGGGTCGGGAAAGGAAGGGTCGGGAAGGGCAGGGCAGGGTCGGGACTGAGCTGCTCGGAATCCAAATTGAACCAAATGAAAATAAACTCCCCACTTAACAGACATTTTCCGAGGCGGGTTATTTCCGAGGGCGGGGATATATGAATACACAATTGCGCTGTCTAACGAAGTGGAGTGCAGCTGGGCGTAAAAATGGCCGTAAATCCCAAGGCGGCGGCGACGGTGGCGGTGGCGGTGGGGGCGGCGGTGGCGGTGGAGGCAGTAGAGTGTGGGAATGGAGTGGAGTATTCCCTTGGGAGCGGAAAATGGCGGGTGCTGTGTGGAGTCGCCGGGCCTTAATGGGTTGAACTGGCTGAATTTAATGTTATGGGGGAGGATAATGATGCGCGTAATGTGATGGAGGCGAGGACAATGGTGGCCCCGGGGTGATGCAGAGTAATGGAGGGTGGGGGGGGGAGGCGCGGTGATGAGCTGACCTCCCCCGACCCCACCGACCACCACCCACCATCGACCAGCGCCATGCACCCCACCCATGCATTCGTACGTTAGGTGAAAGGTGGTGGTGGTGGTGGTGATGGTGGTGCTGGCGATGAGTTCTTATATACACACACACACACACACACACACACACACACACACACACACACACACACACGTCTACTTTTTTTTCCCTTCCCTTTCCTTTCCTTCCCATGCTTCCTCTCACACACACACACACACACACACACACACACACACACGCACGCACACACACACATATACACACACACACACACACACACACACACACACACGTATACACAACCCTCACCCCCCCCCCACACACACACACATAATATAAGCCCCTCACACAAAACACCGTACACGCATCCCATTTTAATCGCTAAGTCATGAGCAATCAGCGGTTCAACACATCTTTTCCGGGAGCACAAAGCCTCCGCGAGCTGATTGATATGTTGTTTGTGATCCAGTTTGTGTGTGTGTGCGTGTGTGTGTGTGTGTGTGTTAATGCCTCTGTTAAAACACCGGGCAGGCTAGTGAGGTGTTTTTTGTGTTGTTTTTCTTTTTCTACGAGCGTCAGGGGGAGGTTGCTGGGCCGTCCGTGTGTGTGTGTGTGTGTGTGTGTGTGTGAAAGTATGTAGAGGAAGGGAAAAGGAAATAAAGAAATGTGAAGGGAAGGGAAAGGAAGAGAAAAAAAGACGTGTGTGTGTGTGTGTGTGTGTGTGTGTGTGTGTGTGTGTGTGTGTGTGTGTGTGTGTGTGTGTGTGTGTGTGTGAAAGCATGTAGAGGAAAGGAAAAGGAAAAAGAAATGTGAAGGGAAGGGAAAGGAAGAGAAAAAAAGACGTGTGTGTGTGTGTGTGTGTGTTCAACAGGTCCAACGTCACCCATGCAACCGTTCCCTAACTTCAAGAACGTAAGGATATGGAACGCCGAGGGAACATGGACCTTCACACGTGGGGTCAGGTCTCTCTCTCTCTCTCTCTCTCTCTCTCTCTCTCTCTCTCTCTCTCTCTCTAATATATTCTCGTACAAAATAGAGGATTCGATGCGCTTTTGTTTTGATACTTGTCCCGTCTTTTATCTTCTCTCCCTCTCTCTCTCTCTCTCTCTCTCTCTCTCTCTCTCTCTCTCTCTCTCTCTTGATATTGTCCCGTCCTTCTTATCTTCCCTCCCACCCATCCCCACCATCACCCCAACACCCACCTCTCTCTCTCTCTCTCTCTCTCTCTCTCTCTCTCAACAAGAACTAGTATCCCCCAACGTCTCGGCGCTTCGGTTCGCCGTTTCAGAAGCCTTTCGTTGGAGTTGTTGCTGCTGCGGTTTTCATGGACAGTTTTGCGATGCTCGTGAGATATATATAGTCTAGCCCGGCGTCTGCACCTTGAACGGGAAAATCAGCCAAGGAATCCCGGCTGGTTAATCTTCTCTGTGGCCTTGGGAAGTAGTCGTAATGCAGCGATGCCAAATTATCGTACTCAGAGCATCATGTTAACCAGATTCTGCCCCATAACTATTGCCAAGAAACAACAACAATTGACCATTTTAACGTTAACTATATACCAAGCCAGTTATTGGGGCGGAGGGGACAGTTTTTGGGTTGGAAATCAGCAAACAGACAAGGTGGAGTACAAGAATTTGGCAACGTCGTCGTAATGGGAGCTCAATACGTGTAAGAATACGGACAGCTCGGTATTCTCAGACTCTTCCGCTTCTTACATCAGCGATTCCCGCGGCCGAGAAGAAGATTAATCGGATTCGCGTGTTTTGTTCACATTCATGGCACAGAAGCTTTGCCAGAGAAACCACCAGTTAATGAAGGTGGTAGTGAAGTCTCGGGGCCGGATTCATCAAGCCACTTAAAGACCTGTCGTTGGTAAGGATTCCAGCGTCCTCCCACCGACACATACTTACACACACAAACTCGTCGCGGTAAAGTTCAACGCCAGGCGCGGATATAAGGGGGGGGCCCAGGGGGCCCGGGCCCCCCCCTTTGGGCTCTATAGCCCCGGGGCCCCCACAAGAAGGGGGCCCCCCACAAGATTTATTATATTAAATTGTAAAAATGGACTCACAAATTTATCACATCCCGTGACATTCTAAAAAAAAACTCTACAAACATACATGATAGCCTCATTCTTAAAATCGTATTTACAAGTACATTATGTAAGTTATGTAACAGTTTTACATTGAATAGTTAAAATGCTTTATATTGACAGTAAGCCTTATTTGGGCAGCCTGTATTAATAGTAGGGATTGAATAGATAAATAATAGACCGTTTAGTGCTATTTGAAAGCGTTATAATTATGAGAAATAGGGTTATAATAAGCCTTTACAAGGGATTACGTCGCTTACACTCCGGTTACCACACAATACCATTAAATATATAAATAAAAAATAATTAAAATATACTATAATACACCACAACCTATACATAAAAACACGTTAATATATATACCTTATTACATGTATTTATTACAAGGTGCAGTTTGGCGTATTAAATATATTACAATGTCGATATCTGGGGCCATTATCTCTGTAAGAAAATGCTTTATATTGACAGTAAGCCTTATTTGGACAGCCTGTATTAATAGTACGACTTCAATAAATAAATAACAGACCATTTAATGCTATTTGAAAGCGTTATAATATGAGAAATAAGGATATAATTTGGGTTTAAAAGGGGTTACGGTCGCTGGTATGGTTGGAACATTATTGGAACCTCCTTCTCCGCGCCTGTGCGTCCGCCGCCTGGAAATTTACGAGGCAGGGTGAGTATATGGTGCCATTTCTCCATGATTATAACACGTTACCATTCCAGATTGCTATGAAGGGTGAATGGGTGACCAGTGTAGCTGTGCAGCCTATGGAGCATTGGCACAGTGCCCGGGAACACCGTGAAATACGGGGGGGTGTTGGGGGGTGATTTTAATATGGCGAGTGAAACGTGATTCGATATTTTCATTCTTTTATTTTTTGCTCAGCTTTTAGGCGTGTACAGAAGTTGTTATTCACGTCAAATGTTCTTGGATACCTGGTTGGTGTATGGTATAAGCGGTGCACGTGATGGGTAACAATTAATGGCTGTTTTCTGCTCTCAAATAAGGCTGCGCCTCACACGTGTGGGGCGGGTCGGGGCGGGGCGTCTGCGTGGCGGTGCGGCGGGATATCAAAGTTTTACGGTTTGTTGAGTGTGTGTGCCGTGAATCAACTCCTTATTCACGCCATTTATTCCCCGATACTTGCTTCATACGTGACATAAGCAACGCACCTCAGGGATAACTATTAATGGCTGTTTTCAGGTCGTAAATATGGCTGTTTGGGGCTTCGTCAGCTTCGCCCCCCTCCAAACCCCATCTGTCGGGAGGTGCTTCGCCCCCTCGACCAGTTATTAACAAATAAGAATCCCGTGAGTGGAGAAACGGTAATGCTAATGCTCGTTAAACAACCGAAAATTCTGCCGTCGGGCCCCCCCCAAGCTTTGTTCCTAGATCCGCGCCTGTTCAACGCTCGTCTAACACAACACAACGTCCTTCCAACACATTCTTACACACACAAACTCGTCGCGGTAAAGTTCAACACTCGTCTAACACAACACAACGTCCTTCCACCGACACATTCTTACACACACAAACTCGTCGTGGTAAAGTTCAACACTCGTCTAACACAACACAACGTCCTTCCAACACATACTTACACACACAAACTCGTCGCGGTAAAGTTCAACACTCGTCTAACACAACACAACGTCCTTCCAACACATACTTACACACACAAACTCGTCGCGGTAAAGTTCAACGCTCGTCTAACACAACACAACGCCCTTCCAACACATACTTACACACACAAACTCGTCGCGGTAAAGTTCAACACTCGTCTAACACAACACAACGCCCTTCCAACACATACTTACACACACAAACTCGTCGCGGTAAAGTTCAACGCTCGTCTAACACAACACAACGCCCGTCCACCACCACATACTTACACACAAACTCGTCGCGGTAAAGTTCAACGCTCGTCTAACACAATACAACGCCCTTCCAACACACTCACACACTTACAACCCTCTATGAACGCTCTTGGTCTATAGGCGGCTCTGACGGCATGCAGTTAATGGAGTGACGGTCTGGCCAGCACTTTGTTCATTGTCATCGGAGCCGCCAAGACCACGCCAAGACACAAGGAGCGTTCGAAGTTCACAGATTTACAAGAAGTCTTACCAACGCCGGGTCCTGTACAACGGTGCCAGATTGTCGTACTCAGCCGCTTATATTTCCCGACTTCCTACCCCAAAACTGTCTTCTGGGCTCCAGTAACGAAACTCATTTATAGTTATCGTTAAAAAGTTAGATCCTGATGTTTCTTGGCAATAGTCAGGCGTCAGAAACCGGTAAATACTATGCTCTGAGTACGATAACCTGGCAACGGTGGTCCTGTTTGTGGCTTGCTGAATCTGGCCCCTGGTGGCGAAGTGAAGCAACAGCGCCGAAGCAGTGCCCAGAAACGCGTCCGCTCTGAAAGTGATCTAGAGGTTGGCGATTTTTAGCATTTACGAATTCCGTGACCAACATTTCTTTTTTTCCGGTATTTATTTCCTTTATTGCCGTTTCCTATTTTCCTTTTTTTTTTTCTTCTCTAACAAACGCTGCCTCAGTACACCCAAACCAAAAGGCGCTCCAAAACTATCAAAGCAGGAATAGACAATAGACGCCGAATATACAGGAAACGGCAATAAGTGAAACAATAACCTTTTCCGAATTACTTTGTTAAGGACGATAATCACCTTGACGACCGTGGGACTCGAACGTTGGCCAGCAGATTCGTAGTGCGGCACGTTAACCACTGAACCACGGAGGCTAAAAACACTATAGTCATCTGTCTTTTCGTGGCCCTTAGATTCCCCCCCGCCGTAGAAAGGCCCAACCCATACTCGTCTAAGCACATACTTACATAAACTGTCACGTCACAAAAGTTCAAGCAAGAGCCAACAAATACTCTTCCCGCTTTCCTCCACGGCTCCCTCAATGACGGTGAGACGAACCCGCGTTACTACCATCAGATTATCGTACAC
>NC_066530.1:7556489-7583989 GCF_024679095.1 Eriocheir sinensis | reverse complement strand
CAAGATGGCGCCACTATGAACACTCGCCTGCGCCAGAACGGGCTGGGCCGACCATCAGGACCCACCGGGAAGAAGCCTTGGGCCGACCATCAGGCCCCACCGGGAAAAAGCCTACCGGCGCTATAGGCCGCGACGTAAAAAATAAAAAAAAATAAAAAAAAACACAAATGAATACGATATTCAGAGGAACATTAATTTTATTGAAAAATATTAGCATGGCATATCACTATACTGGATAGGGTTCGGGGACATGATGAAGATAACAATAACAACATTGATTACACCAAGGTTAGAGTATGCAGCGGGTATTTGGTCACCACACAGGAAAAAGGACATAAGGAAATAGGAATATATAAGAACATAAGAACATAAGGAAATAGGAATATAAGAACATAAGTGTCGTGCCGTTCATGGGCACTCTTTTAATTAATTATGTAGGTTCATTATACCTCAAAGTAGAATTAATTATTGATCATTTAAACCACAGAGTAAAATTAGTAGTTTATTCACCCAGTCTTATAAGGCACCATTATCGCACACAGGATCATCACTTGTCCAAGTAATATAGGTAACACGACTTTAAGAAAGTTACTTGAGGTAATTATTGTTTAGAGATTCTGATGGTGAACTATAAGGGTCATAGGACAGGGTCCACTTATTAGAGGTTAGCTTACGTATCTTACATCACTAATTACATTTGTAAATACCATGAATACAGGTTAACATTAACACCTTAAACTAACATGCACACATGGCAATAAGTAGCACCAACATAATAACTGTTTCCACCCACACGGGGAAACACAGACTCCACCATTCCACACCTTAATTAAGTCCTAACTAAAACAAGTGAGTGTTTGCGCTTATCCATTGTTACCCCTGAGAACGACACACATACCTCCCTTTTGGCCTTCTCCTTCCTTCCTCTCTTCACACACCCTGCCACAGGCAATCCCCCACAACGCAGCTTCAAAAGTGTTTACTGCTGCATGTTGGCCTTGGTCTGGACGACCCAGCTTCCCATCTGTCAGGCTTGCCTTTGGCGCACATGAAAGGGGCGATGTCGCTCGTGAGAATCCAGTCTCAGTTATAGTATTATAGCCAAAGTCAGTTCAACACCGTGAACAGTTCTTTCCTCACCTGAAAGGGGCGATGTCGCTCGTGAGAATGAGCTCGCTCCCACAACCTAATGCGAGGAAGGGGCGTTAGTCTCGGCCCCAAAATGCCTTGGTGTGACGTCACGGAGTGACAAACTGACCGCAGGTTAGGCCTGCTTGAGACCTGAGATTTCCCTGGTAGGCCTCCAATATCAATATAAGGTCACTGGTATTTCATTTCCATTATACTGTTACGAATGTGCTGTATGTGAATGATTGTATGTGTAATGTGATGAAATTGTACCATGATGCAATGTTAGCTCAGCATGGTGCAACTCTACTTGTTGGGACAAGAGAGACAGAGGGGACCCCGGGGCCTCCGGCCTCCCGGGATCTCGGGATCCCAGCCATAAAGTGTTTTTTTTTTTTTTCTTCCCGGGAAATTTGTAAAATCCCGGGAAATCCCGGGATACTTTTTTTATTACTTTTCTCTTATATCTGCTACAAAATATGAAAATGTATGAGAGAGAGAGAGAGAGAGAGAGAGAGAGAGAGAGAGAGAGAGAGAGAGAGAGAGAGAGAGATGCCTGGGTCCCAGGCATCTCTCTCTGTGGAGCATGGAGGCTTGGCGGGGGTCAATGAAGGTGGCCACTCCAAATTAAGATCAAAGCTCAGTGATCTTAGTATTGACTGTTCGTTTTTTTTTTAAATGTTATTTCATGAATAATTCTTAGGGTGTATGACTGCGTTTGCAACTGTCTGATTTTTTTTTTTTTTTTTTTTTTTTTTTTTTTACAGGCCATTCCATACTCTACGTAGTATTGAGTGTTTTGAGTCCCATTTCACTTTTTTTTTGTTTACCATGGCTGGATCGAGAGTTGGGCCTAAATTCCAAATATTCTACTTATGATTTTGTACGTGCATTGCAGAATTTTCATTGTTTTCTTCAGCTTTATTTCAATATGTACGTACAGTGACAAAATACCAGGTTATATCTATCATTCTTTTATTTCAGGGCATTTTAGAGTTTTCAGTTTTTTGGTTAGCTTTTGTGGAATATGATGTTCAAATTATTTTACATGTTGAATATATGCACAGGTTACTCCATAGTTTCATTTTCTGTGTAGTTTACAGTGGTGGGGGTCACTGGGGTGGCCTGTGCCACTGGCCAAGCTTCCATGTGGGTATGCTATTGTATGCATAAACTCGTATTCTATACATACAAGGAAACTCCATGTCATTTAAAAATACTTATTTCACACTTTCACAGGACAAGTAACTACTTATGATGTATATACTACTGAGGTTCATTTACGAATTACGATAGAGCAGGAGTATTAGCAAACATTATCTGCTACGGGAAATCCCGGGATCCCGGGAAATGTCTTGCTTTTTCCCAGAATCCCGGGATGCTATAAAATCCCCAAAACAGGAAACCCTAATTGACACCCACAGTCTATGGTATTGGTACCCACAAAGGAAACTCGAAAAGATTCAAAGGATTGCAACTAAGGTTTTACCAGAACTATCAAACAATTCATGCGAGACTAGACTGGAGGACCTGGGCTTACCAACACTGGAAGAAAGAAGAGAAAGAGGAGACCTGATAGCGTTGGGCAGGAATACAAGTGGAATGGACGTGTTGGAAAGAAATGATTTAATCGAGACACAAGGGAGGAGGCTACTGAGAGGACACAGCAAAAGAAGTTGAGAGAGGGACCTTGTTTGAAAGACATAAAGAAGTACAGTTTTCCATACAGGAGTGTGGAAACATGGAATGGACTAAACAAAAACACTGTTGAAGAGGGCAGTGTCCATAAAAAGAAGGAAAATTTGGACAAATATAGATTAGGAGACAGGACTGGCTGAGCTTGAGCTCAGGCCCTATATACTAAAAATAGATAAACACACACACACACACACACACACACGCAGCACTCTCCATCCCAGAGCAGACGCCCTTCAACTGACATATTGTTTTTGCAGGAATCCCATGTGCACGGAGTCGCTGGAGATACCAGAGTGCTATAACAGCCCTGTGTTCGACCCCTGGCCATCACAGGATGAAAAAAAAAAAAAAAAAAAGGAGGGAGAGGAAAAATAGTGACGCTATGATTCCTCAACCTCGCAGAGAGTGTACGGCTGGGTTCGATTCCCTGCTGTTCCCTCTCTGTAAGCTGCCACCAGGAGGTTGTAATATGGCACAACCCCCAAAGCCTGTAAGTGAGGAACGGCAGTTCTATGAACCAGGTGGGGCGGAACTAAACTAACTGTTTAGTCCCCAGACTCTCCCTACCAAGGGTCGGCCTGGCAACACTTGACTTTAACCACTGTCCCACCTGGTAGATAGTGTCCGTCATTCCCCAGCTTACTATGGGTTGTTCCTTGAGGTAGATGGTATCCTCAGTCCCAAGTTTGGTAGTGTGGGGTCGTGGTTACCTTCGGAGGTCGTGGTGGGGGAGATTGCAAGACTACACCGTAGGCTAGGAAGGCTGTGTGCATTAATACAGGACAGGCAGAAGACAATGTATTGATTTGCTTCCCAAGTTCCCTTCCCCCTAACAATAATCCTCACTCCCGATGGGAGTGTAGCATGTTTTGGTTAATACAAAATTGCATTTAAATACACAGTTCAAAATATCCACCAAAAAAAGAAAACCCTCCCTAATAGTATGACTAAGGCCATGGAGCTGGACTCACAGGCGTAAGCCTCTTCCAGAAAAAAGTCGTCTGTGGGTCTCTGTTTCTAACCATATCAAACACACACAAAAAAACACTCATGACAAAAAATAGGAAGAGAAGGGTAAGTGTGAGAGAAAGATCAGACTGTTACAGCTAAAGGGGGGGGTGAGGTCACTGTTTGCCCCTCGTCCACCAAGCGGATGCCCCTTACCCGTTTTATACAATTTCCTTGGCTTGGTGGAGGCCTGAGAGCTACACTATATGCTCTGCTGGAATTATCAACACCGTGGCTAAGATCTGGAGGTGAACGGAGGGTAGAGAAAGGGCTGGTGGCGGCTTGGTCTCGCTCGCCTTGCTAAATCGTGTTTATTTTCAACGACAGGAACTTGTACAGGCAAAACTCGAGAAAGGCAAATATATACCTATCTCAGTTACTAAGAATACAAAACTTAATTAACAGAAACTAAATGAAATTAATCATAATAAAGGAAAATAATGGATTCAGTAATTTCAGCTTAAACTGCTGGATTTATAAAAATATGTGGAGGAGTAATTAAAAAAACTGTACTTTCATGGGAAACTTAAATAACTTCTTCACTAACTTCAACATGCTCTTGTGCCGTGCCTAAAGGGGGGGTTTCGGAGCCGTTTCTACTCCAATCACCAGCCTGCTGATCTCGGGGGCGGCAGGGACTGGACTGGTTCGCCCTTACCTCGGCTCAGTTCAGGCACTCATGACTGAGGGCATGACCCTTGTTCACCACTGGCGTCTGGGTCCATTCTCGACTCTCAATGGGGGCGGCTTCAAGATGGCGGGCCACTCGCCTGGCCTAACCCCGGAACACCGGCCTTCAGCTGTCTCGCGCCCTCACCTGTGCCGTGGAAAGGTTAAGTCCCGATTGAATCACTAATGAACGCCGGGTAGGGCTATCTCTCACTCCCAGACACTCAGGACTCTAGCGAGCGGTGAGCTTACCTGTGCCGTGGAAAGGTTAAGTCCCGAATGAATCTCGTCAGGCCGAGCAGTTACCTCGTGACCTTTCCCCTGACGTGGCCACCTCAAGGTTCCAACACTTTTCCTTCTCGCCTTTCAGCTTGGTACATTAATCTATCCTTCCTCTGCCTTTCTGAGGTTGTCTTTTTGTATGTTAATTCTAAACTTAATTTTCCCTTAATTTCTAAGTCCTAACGTATAAATATATATATATATATATATATATATATATATATATATATATATATATATATATATATATATATATATATATATATATATATATATATATATATATATATATATAAATATAGGGATTCGGCTGGATTTATATCAGGGGTGCCAACCCAAGCTGTGATTCGTATTTCTCGCTCTCTTCCCAGGTCTCCGCCGCCCTGCAGCTGGCGGGGGTCCGTATAAGCAATAGATGGGCCGCTAGCGCCACCTTGGGCAGCACCTCGGCGGCACACCGGGCAGCGGAGCACCGTGGTGGTTGTTGGAGTCCTGGCGGTCAACTTTCCCTTTCCTGATAAGAACATAAGATTATAAGAACGTGCGTAAGGAGTCTGCAAGAGGCCGGTTGGCCTATATAAGGCAGATCCTGAACACTCAACCTCACCTTACCTCACTATCCATGACTTTATCCAACCTTTTCTTGAATGTATCTATGGTATTGGCACCCACAACATGGCTGCGAAGCCTGTTCCATTCATCCACCACTCTATTGGTGGACCAATGGACCGTATTGGCTATACAGGCAGCGCCACATGTGGCCACTCGATCAACTCCAAGCTGAATTTTCCATGGAGTTCAAATTATAGATTAGAGTGCGTCTGAGGCTGTCTCAGGGATACACGGCCATGATGCCGCCGTCGCCCCAAGCCGATGATTGTACACACTTCACTCCTACCCGATTTCAGTTTTTCTCCATGTCAAATAACAGTCAGGAAATTAGGTAAGAGTAAAGTGTGTGCAGCCGTTGGCTTAGAGCGGTGGTGGCACCAAGGCCTTGTATCCTGGAGGCAGCCTCAGACGCACTCTAGTACATAACTTGAATTCTATGAACAGTACTGTTTTGACAGTTCACTGAATGGCCGCGTGTGGCGCTGCCAGTATAGCCAATACGGTCCATTCTTGCCCATATCTTTGTTGAATCTGAACTTATCTAACTTAAAACCATTGCTACGTGTTCTACCCGGTTCTTTTACAACCAAAACCTTATTGACATCCCCTTTATTGAAGCCCTTCATCCATTTATAGACTTCGATTAGGTCTCTTCGCAACCTTCGCCTTTCGAGAGTGTAGATTTAAATGTTTCAGTCTCTCTTCATAAGGCAAGTTTCTCACCCCCTGAATCATCTTTGTCATCCTCCTCTGTACAGCATCTAACATCTTGATATCCATTCTATAGTAGGGGGACCAGAACTGAACCGCGTAATCGAGATGAGGTCTAACTAGTGCTAAGTAAAGTTTGAGGATGACTTCAGCGTTCCTATTGCTTGCGCTCCTTAATTGAGATGAAACCCAGTACCCTGTTTGTACGATTTTTAGCCTGAATGCATTGAGCCCTAGGACGGAGGTCAGCGCTCACTAGGACCCCTAAGTCTCTCTCACATCCAGACCTGCTTAGACAAGTGTCATTTAAGGAGTAATTGTGTGAGGGATTATTTCTACCTACACTCAGAATACTACACTTCCCGACATTGAATTCCATCTGCCACTTCCCTGCCCAGTCATATAGTCTGTCAAGCTCATCCTGAAGAACGCAGGCGTCCTGGTCTGATTGGATTACTCTACCGATCTTGGTATCATCTGCGAACTTACTGACATGACTACTAATTCCTGTGTCCAAATCATTGATGTAAATAATAAAAAGCAACGGCTCCAGCACCGACCCCTGCGGGACTCCACTTGTAACACTTCCCCATTCAGATTTTTTACCATTGATTTGTACTCTCTGCTTCCTACCATTAGGCCACGCCCTGCTCCAGTTCAAAACCTCCCCATCTACGCCGTGTGCCTGTAATTTTAATAATAGCCGGTGATGAGAGACTTTGTTGAACGCTTTACTGAAATCTAGATACAATATGTCATAGTTTTCATTTCTGTCAACCGCCTAGACTACTTTAGTGTAGAAGGACAACAGGTTAGTGAGGCAAGACCTACCCTTCGTGAACCCATGTTGTGATTCATGAATTAAATTATGCTTCTCTAGATGGTTCCGATTGCTCCCGGCTGTAATTGACTCCAACATCTTGCCTACAACTGATGTTAAGCTAATTGGGCGATAATTTGAGGTGGCTGACAACAACAACAACAACAACAACAACAACAACAACAACAACAACAACAACAACAACAACACCCCCGCCCAGCCACGCTCATCATCACTATTACACAAACTTGCATTAAAGAGGTGGAGGAAAAAAAGCAGCAGCTCGCCAAAGAAGAGAAGTCCGCCTCGTGAAGCACACCTCGAGTTTTACGAGCCTTTGGAGCCTTGCTGAAGTGACCCATAAAAAGCTGTCGTGCTCCCTCCATCCTCCTTCCCTGGCCTCCCCCGCTCCCCTCCCTTCCCTTCCCTTCGCTTCCCTTGCTGCCTCAGCCAACACCCTCCCGCCTCCTGCCCTGCCTGCCTTATCTGTTACCCTCTCCTCCTCCTCGCGTCCTTTCCCTTCGACCCCCTCCTCTCGTTTAAGTCTCCTCTTCCTTTTCCTCCTCCTCCTCCTCCTCCTCTTTTCATATCTTCTTTCACAGCAGAGGAGGCAGTCAAAGGCAAAAACTTAAAAAAAATAAAAAAAAACGCACATGTACAGCTCCAAACAAGTGTTAATAGCACAAAAACTGTACTAGATCGGCGTCGCATGACCCTCCAACACTCCCCCAACAATTTACATTGTGCAACTAGGGGTCTAAAATGGGGGAAAAAAAGCTGACTTTGTTTATAATGCCATGTTGTAGGGTTCATCAGGGCTAACAAATGTTATAATACAATGTCATGTCTACAATGCATGGGTAAGCCAAGAAAACAACTTGAAGAAAACAACAACGACAACAACAAGATGGACAATCTGTTGATCGGCGTCTGCGACGCCGATAAAAAGTGCAAAGATCCTCAACGAGTATTCCGAGACCCTTCCTCTGTAGCATGAACCTTTAAAAAAAAAACTCATTAGAATCCGATTGATCTCCCTTTTGGCCTTTGGAAGTAGATGATGTGAGAGTCGGAAGCGTCTGAAAATACTGATCTTATTGGTACGAAGGGAGGCGGTTTCAGACTTGACATGTGGGAGAGGTGGAAGAATGAAGTTGCTGGCTAACTCTTGCAAACAGGATCTGGACAGCTTGAGGGTGGCTAGAGTAGGCTAGTGTGCAGCCGGGACACAGGAGTGGCGGAGACAGGCAGTTAGCTAGTTCTTTTTTCTACGTTCGACCTGCAGCGACGTTAGACTTTCATGATGGGCCTGTTGCTCACCCCCAGCGCAGACTAATGTTTTCTAGTGGCGCCTTTCTTGCTTGGCTCATGCTGCCCCACTGCCACCCCGAGCTCCGCTCGATCCTCTTCAGAGAGTTATCGCTTGGGTTCGCTGTCCAAGAGGGCCGCGTGTGTTCGTCCGCGTCACTAACGTGCTGGGAACGACAACGAGAGCTCCTCAACACGTGCCACCGGCGCCGTGCGACGCTCATAGAAACAAATAAGACATTACACAAGGCGCAGTGGTGCTCTTCTCAACCCCCTTCCCCTCCTCCTGCTGGCCCCTTCCCCTCCTCCTGCTGGCCCCTTCCCCTCCTCCGCTATGCGGGCGAATTTTCCGGTATGCGGGCGAATTGTTTTCACCTCAGGGAACTAGACGTCCCTGCCCTGCATAGTCTCAGGTCACCCTTGGACAAGGTGTAATACCTGATCTGTCTCCCGTGCCAAGGTCACGGTGAAGCCTCTGGGCAGCAGCAGTGTTGGATTGGACTGCAGGCAGAGGATCTCTTTATGAGACAATGGCTGGAGTTCCAGGGTCCTAGTCAGCTGGACCGTGCCTAATTATTTAGGCCTGCGGTGTAGAGCAGTGTGGCGACTTTTACACAAAAAAAAGCCTCCCTGGGAACCAGTTGTCGGTGTGAGCTCCCCGTCCCTCCCCTCTATCGACGGTACTCCCATCCCTATTCTGCACAACAGCTGGTTCTTGTTTTCTCCTGAAAGAGATGTCTTCCGTGGGCCATTTGAGGTTGTACCTCCCGGCTTCTAGGTGGAGTTTCTGAGGGTTTTTCTTACACTCAAGGAATATTTCAGCTTTTTGGTCTCTCAGGAAGGGCGTCTGATACTCTCTAGAGTTGGTGGAGAACACCTGGTGACAGGTGCCACTGGCCAGGCCTCGAAAGGGTCGCAGAGTTGGGTTATACGTTTCGGAAAGTGGGAACGAATTGCTGGTTCCTCTCCTCCCTTGCCAGCTCTGCTCTGTGTGACTAGCTGAAAAGCCCCGGGTTGTGAAAGTCTCTCTCGTGACCGAGGCTCAGGACAAGCGATTGGTCTTCGAGGCGTTTTCAAGACCCTGTGGGAGCGAACTCCCAGTGTTGGAGGCATCTAACACGGCAGTATCTAATTTCCATGCACAATTTTTATACAATTCAATTTATGGTCACAATTTAAGTTATTTCGAAAGCGCTTTTAATATTTGCCCAAACTGTTAACTCGCTTAAATTTCTAACAATGCCTTCGAACCTTAAGTGTGACGTCTGTCCCGGACGTTTTGCAGCTCAGTTCTTCCAGCTGAGTAAAACTTGCCGCCTCTGCGTTCAAAGATTACATCTTCAGAAGGCTGTGACTGAATGGAAAGTCAAGCACAATGAACTTGAAAAGAAATTTGTAGCCCTTCAGGAATTTGTTTTAACTAATGTGGCAGTGACTCCACCATCGATGGTGGAGAGGCCCTCCACCGAGACTGTGCCCTCTCCAGACGACCCTCCTGCTTCACGGGAGGACGTATTACCTGCCTCACAGGTTGACTCCCAGCCTGCCTCACAGGATAACCCCCAGCCTGCCTCACAGGCTAACCCCCAGCCTGCCTCACAGGCTAACCCCCAGCCTGCCTCACAGGCTAACCCCCGGCCTGCCTCACAGAACAACCGCCAGCCTGCCTCACAGGCTGACCCCCAGCCTGCCTCACAGGCTAACCCCCAGCCTGCTTCAAAGGTTAACTCCCAGCCTGCCTCACAGGACAACTTCCAGCCTGCCCCACTTAACGCTTCTCTTCCTGCTTCACAGGATGTCGGGTTCCAACCTGTAAGGAATGGAGCCAAACCGAAGCAGGCAACCAAGGATTTACTGACCCCCACTACCTTCAATTGGTTCCAGGTGCTGGCAGACACCATGGAGGATGAGTTTTACTCACCTAGTTGGGGACTCCATGGTGCGTGGCCAGCTGGTTGAGTTCTGTGGTCGTTCATCAAACGGCCGCAGAAAACGTTACTGCTATCCAGGTGCCAGACTGGACGACATCACTGCAGCGTGCGATGATGTCACGAGAAATGCCGACCGAAACACCCTTTTTGTCATTCACGCGGGGACAAATGACGTAAAGATAACCCTTTCTGAGGAACTGCTTGAGAAATACCGCCGCATGATCAAGCAGTATAAACGTAAAACGGATGCCAGTAACATCATAATCTCAGGAATCCTCCCGAGGGTCGGTGCCGAATCTAGCTTTTACAATAAGGCCTTCAGCACAAACAACAGACTTCAGTCCCTTTGCTCACAAGAAAACGTCCAGTTCGCTAACTTGTGGAACAATTTTTACTACGATTCAGACTTGTTCCTTCCTGATGGCATTCACTTAAACCCTGTTGGAGCAGCCCGTTTCGGGAGGCTGCTCTGTGACCAAGTGGCTCTTCGAAAGCCAAAAAACGCGGAGGCGAGAACACCAGCAGCTCCACCGTAAGGGTGCACTCAACCCGAAAAACTCCCGACTCGAATCACATCAAAGCTTGCTATGTAAACGCTCGAAGCCTACGTAACAAATTTGAAGACTTAGAAGTCCTCGCAGCTACAAATCATTATCACATCATCGGAGTCACAGAATCTTGGATAGACACTTCAAATAGAGATTTCATTGCGGAATATAGATTACCGGGTTATACCATCTTAGTCATGAAAGAGAGAACAGACAGGGTGGAGGCGTTATCTTTTATATCCACAACTCTCTCCATCCAGTATCCGTGAAAACAGATATTATAACCAATGTAGACACGGTCTTCATTGAAATTAAAAATAAATCTCGTAAAATCGTAATTGGACTTATCTACAGACCGCCAAGGCAGACTCTTGATATCGACCACGCATTAAGTGAATTATTATTAGAAACAAGTAGCAGTTGCGAGGCAGTAATTGTTGGGGACTTTAACTTGCCAGTGAAAAGATGGGGTAAACCGTTGAACTGTCATACAGGGCTCGACCTGTACACAAATTTACTAGAAAGTGATTTGCATCAACACGTTCAAGAACCGACTCGGGAAAATAATATACTTGACCTTATATTTTCAACGACAGCTGATCTAGTTAACGAAGTAAATGTTGGTCCAATTTTTAGTTCTAGCGATCACCGAACAATCACATTCAGCATCAATATGAAAGAAAGTAAAGTAACTCCTAGTAAAGAAAAGGTGCCTGATTATCAGAGAGCGAATTTCGTAGGACTCCGATCAATTCTAAATAATTCTGACTGGACTGAAATCACGGCGGAAACAGATATTGATAAATCTTGGGGGGCCTTCATCACAATATTGAACAATGCCATAAGCATATGCGTACCCTATCGTAAGAGACGTTCAGCTTCTAAGAAGAAACCCAAATGGTGGAATAACGAAATTCAAAATAGCCTATCTCTTAAAAAATGCGTATACAGTAGATACATATCAACTCAGAGCGAGGCTGACAAACTAGAGTTGGACAGAATTCGCCGCGAAACCAAGAAATTAATAAAACGAAGCAAGAAAAATCTTGAAGAATATATAGCGGAAACAAGTAAATCTAATCCTAAACAATTTTTCAGCTATGTAAATAATAAAAAGTCACTCACTTGTGGTATCGGACCGCTTGCTAATGAAAATGGTAACCACACGAACGATGAAAATGAAATGGCTACAATCTTAAATAACTTTTTCGCATCCGTATTTACCGACGAAGATTGTTTATCACCTCAACCGCCGGAGGTTAGAAGGGCCGAAAAGATGTTAAGTGGCGTGCTCATCGTAGAAAGTGACATTTTACGCACAATTGAAAAGATCAAAGTAAGCAAAGCTCCTGGTCCAGACAAAATTACCCCTAGGGTCTTAAAAGAAATCAAACATCAAATTTGTAAACCGCTCTTCATCATATTCAATAAATCTTTAACAGATGGAAAAGTTCCGTCGGATTGGAAACTTGCAAATGTCACACCAATTTTCAAAAGGGGGGACAAGTCTCATCCAGGAAACTATCGACCAATTAGCCTGACATCTATTGTTTTTAAGCTAATGGAGACTATCATTCGTGACCATATGGTGAAATTCTTCGAAGAAAATAATATGATAAATAATTCGCAACATGGCTTCCGTAGTAAACGTTCGTGATTTTTTTCACTATATTTTTGAGGTGTTCGATGAAAGCAGATCAGTAGATATCATATATCTGGATTTTCAAAAGGCATTTCATAAGGTCCCCCACCAACGATTGCTCAGCAAACTACTGGCGCACGGTATCTCGGGTACCATTCACAATTGGCTTGCGGACTGGCTCTCTGAGCGGAAACAGAGAGTAGTTCTAAACGGTGTAACATCTAATTGGCTCGATGTCAAAAGCGGCGTACCTCAAGGATCAGTGCTTGGCCCCATGCTCTTCTTAATTTATGTTAATGATATCGATGATGGGCTCACTTGCAAAGTATCAAAATTTGCTGATGACACAAAAATTGCTAGTAAAGTAACTGCAACACTCGACGAAGAAGCTTTACAATCAGATAAATAGATCGACTTGCACGTTGGGCCAGTCAATGGCAAATGAAATTTAACGTTGACAAATGTAAAGTGTTGCACATCAGAAAAAATAACAATCGCGTTCGGTACGTAATGAATGGCCAACAACTTTCTGCAGTAAGTAAAGAAAAGGATCTTGGAATCACTATATCAAGCGATTTAAAGCCCGGTCAGCATTGTTCAGAGGTAGTTAAAACTGTAAAACAAATTGGTTGGCTTCATCGGACGAGTCTTTAATAATAAATCCGAAAAAGTAATATTAAAACTGTATAATTCGTGTTCGACCCCGTCTAAAGTACTGTGTACAGTTTTGGTCTCCCTACTACAGAAAAGACATAGAAAAGTTGGAACGGGTTCAACGAAGAGTAACAAAGATGATTCCTAGGTTGAGAAATTTGTCATATGAACAAAGGCTTAAAGAAGTAAATTTATTCAGCCTATCAAAACGAAGAATGCGAGGCGATCTAATAGAAGTGTTTAAAATGTTTAAAGGATTCAGTGATATTAATGCGGAAGATTACTTTACAATTGATCGATCAAATAGAACAAGAAGAAATCACAAATTGAAGATAAGTGGTAAATGATTCTCGTCGCACGAAGCTAAACACTTCTTTTTCAATCGAGTTGTTAATGTTTGGAACTCTCTACCCTGTGATGTCGTTGACAGTACAACAGTTACGGCCTTCAAGAATAGATTAGACAAGTGTTTTGAATCCAACCAGCAACTAAGATATTACTCATTGTCGTAATAACGTTAAGTTCTTTCGAATACTGGTGTCCTTGTCCGCTTTTATCGCCCGGTTAGTGGTAGCAGTAATGGTAGTTCTTTCCTCTTTCCTACATAAATTCCATGCAGTTTTTCCATGCTGCATGGTTCTTTTTCCTTTCCTGCCAGCTTTGGCTGGAGGGATGGGGGAGTGGGTAGGAGCCTTCGCCTTTGCTGTCCTTCATCTTCCACCTTTGATTAGATAGTTAGTGTAGCTTGTCACAAACAGCCTCGTAAGGACCAGCAGGTCTGCTGTTGTTTGTTCTTCCTTTGTGTATCTTTGTGTTCCTCCTCCTCCTCTACGATCATCCGTGGAAAAATGGTAAAGTTTTTTTTTAAGATAACAGACTAATTAAGTATTCGCAACATGGTTTTCGAGACAAACGTTCCTGTTTGACTAACCTTCTCGATTTCTTCAATTACATCTTTAAGGGTCCAATTCCACTTCTGATCGCCTTTCTGTTGTTTATGAACTGAAGAAGGATTTCGGATTATTTTTACAGTTGGCCGCAATATTTTCTTCATATCTACGCTTTGTCTGACATAGTAATCTTTTTACTCGTCGCCCGGAATCATGGTAAAGTCTAATGTTTTCGGGCGTGCTTTGCTCTTTCTTTAGCCTGTAAAACAATTTTTCTCCTTGACTGAGTGTTTAATTTCGCTATTAAACCAAGGTGGGCTTTTATTAGCGTTACTTCGCTTCTCACACAAAGGGACGAATGTGTTCTGCAGAGTGAGTAAATGATTTTTAAAGCTTAGCCAGGCGTCCTCTACATTACCGTCATCTGATAGTTGCATTTCTATTAGTTTTCGTCGGATTTCTACCTTTACTTTATTTTCAGTCACCGATGTTTGAGCTCTAATGTCGGCGCGCACTAATTTATGATCGCAAGAACCGAGGTGTTTTCCTACCGTGACATTACTGACTAGGTTATCTTTGGTCGCTATAACAAGGTCTAGTATGTTATTTTGTCGAGTTGGTTCAGAAACCATTTGGCTTAGATAATTTTCTTCTAAAAATTCGATCATTCTATGTGACTCGCCTTCTGTACCTGACAGAGTCGCCCAGTCGATATGGGAGAGGTTAAAGTCTCCTAATATCAGTGAGTCGCTGTTATTAAGTGACTGCCTTAAAACGCTGTACATTTCAAGATCGGCATCGAGTGATTGCCCCGGAGGCCTGTAGGTAACAGATATATTTAAATTGACCTTTGCAATGTTTACTCGCACGCACAAATGTTCAACGTTACTGTCTCTTGGTGTTCTATCAGTGGGTTGCAAATAGCTTTTGACAAAAAGGGCAACATCACCACCTCTACACACCTCTACGGTTTACACGATCTTTGTTGAAGAGTCTGTAGCCATCTATGTTGCATTCTGTACTTAAATCAATATTTGTGGTGTCGATAAATGTTTCGGTTATAGCAATTACGTCAAAATTTTCTGTCAGAGCAAGACATCTCATTTCATCAAACTTGTTTCTTAGGCTACGCGCATTGAAACTAAGGACTCTTAGGTTATCTTGAGGCTTGGTAATAGAGGTGGAGGTACTTGCGGGTTCAAGGTTACGAGTTTGTTGCGATGAATGGCGTCTATTTACACGGGCGGGGTGGAGGGACGTGGCTGAGAGTCGTTTTTTGATCGGGTGTCACGTACTGCGTCGTTGAGGAGCCTTCCGAATCTGGCTGCCCCGATGGGGGACAGGTGTATTCCGTCCCTGTGGAAGAGTTTACTCTGGCCGTAGTAATTGTCCCAGGCGTCAAAGAACTCAACGTCAAGCTCTCAGCAAAGAGTCTGTAAGCGGTTGTTGAGGCTGAAGGCCTAATGTTGAGGCTGAAGGAAAGAGAGAGAGAGAGAGAGAGAGAGAGAGAGAGAGAGAGAGAGAGAGAGAGAGAGAGAGAGAGAGAGAGTGCATAAAAATGTTATATAAATAAATATAGGCAGCCGCTTGGCTGTCTTCCTAACCATAAAAATATAAAATGAAAATAATGATAATAATAATAATAATAATAATAATAATAATAATAATAATAATAATAATAAAAAAAACAATAATGGCTTCCTCGCTGTCGCTGAAGGGCCCGGGGCGTAAGGCGCAGGGGAGACTCAAACAGCGTCTGGCATCGCCACACCGGACACACCTTATCAGTGTCCGCTCTCTCCATATGGTGCTCCGGGGCGTCAACGCTTACGAAAACAACAGAGAAGAATCTATTCCGAGAAGAATCTGTTCAACCGGCACCGGTACAGTGGCGATATGAAGTGATGTCGCCCCTCTCAAAATGTTTCGTACGGGACCATTTGAAGGTAACGGAAGCGATGTGTATTTATTGTTTATGTTATAATGTTCCCTTTTATTGATAATCTATAATACGTTGTGATGTAAAACACGGTAAAATAACATAGTAGTACCTGAATTACAATTATACATTCATTTGCTTTAAAAAATGCAACTACGAATGTCATGTGTTGTCTTCAGTACTGAAGACAACCTTGAAATGATTTAGCTCACGTCATGTGCTTATCTTTGCAAAACAGTTGTTATATGTTGTTCAGATTTAGGCGATATATATATTCTGGGTCATTCCATGAACTGTCTTCTGCAGTTATTAATACACACGCACAGTGTGACACGAAGCGAATGGACAGTTACTGTCATTACTTTGCGTTTTATTGATTAAGAAACGATCAAATAATAAGGTTTCACATTAAACACCTTTTATTCACTATGATGGCTTCTTATCATAAGCATAGGCACTGAAATATATAGTAACATTGCTCAGTAACGATGATGAATGAAGAATGCCTTCATAGGTAGGGTTGCCATAATTATCTGAACTATCAAAATTCCGGACGCCTCTACGAACACTCGACCATAGCATAATATTTGGCAACGCTGCGATTAGCCTACCCGCCCGCACCACCACCTCCATATTAAAGCCATATTTTCTTATTTCCCCACCTTCCTCGATTATTCTATGGCACTTATAAGCTGTGGACATGTTTCACTGATCACCTCCAAGCATTAGAAGTCTACATGAAGCTTTTGTCATCGTTATACTGACCGAGAAAGGCAATGATGTTTGCGATCGGCGGCAAAGAGTGAGGAGCTTGGAGTTATAAAACACGACTATTCTGAAGCTATTTATTCTTATTTTTCCATCTCCCACTATCCCTCGGTAGTTATAGGCTGTGGGCATCTTCCCTTGATCACTATCATTCATTAAAAGTCCACGGAAAGCTTTTGTTATCGTTATGTTGACCACGAAAGGCAAAGAGTGAGTCAGGGCTGAATAATAGGTATGGTGCGCGGGCGATGACGTCATCATCATACGAGAGTATAAATTAAATCAATTAAGCCATCCTAGTTTAGGATATCGACTAATTATGCATGTCCTATATATTGTGCATGTTAGATTTAGTTGTCAACAGTGATCATGATAAGATAATTTTACTTTCTGTTTGAGTAATATGTCGATAGTTGGACTTCATTTGATTTGTTCTTTGGTGAACGAAAACACTTTGTGTCAAAATATTTCGACAACTCTTCGTAAGACATCATTGAATATTTCTTTTCTATTTTTTTCTAGCTTCTAAAATATATTTAGTTAAGTTATGATGAAGATACAGGAAAATAGTGGCACTCTTGAAAATATATAACGATACTTGCGTGATCGAACATAAACGTACACGGCGACATCACTTCATATCGCGACTGTACTCGATCATAGTCTAATAACAATAACAATATTTATTAGCAACCTAAAAAAGAAAATCGAACATGAAGAATTATCAATAAATCCAATAAATAAATCCGAGCAATCTGGTACCGGTACCGTACCGTTTAGCTGGTACCGTTAGTACCGGTACTGGTACTGGTACCTGCCCACCTTTACCGACTACTGCTTGTGTCAGCTGGCACACTGCCGAGCCTTCTTTGCCCTGAAGACCTCCAGCAGTGTGTAAGGAGGAGGGTGTTGAAGGTTAGCCGGGGAGAGAGAAAAAGTGACGTCTTATAATAAGATAGTGTGTGTGTGTGTGTGTGTGTGTGTGTGTGTGTGTGTGTGTGTGTGTGTGTGTGTGTGTCTTATTATTTCTATCATTATTATTGTTGTTGTTAAATATCAGTAGTAGTAGTGGTAGTAGTAGTAGTAGTAGTAGTAGTAGTAATATTATTATTATTATTATTATTATTATTATTATTATTATTATTATTATTATTATTATTATTATTATTATTATTGCTATTGCTATTATTATTATTATTATTATTATTATTATTATTATTATTATTATTATTATTATTATTATTATTATTATTATTATTATTGTAATTGTTCTTCCTATTATTATAAGTAACTCATGCTCATAATTGAGGTTATGAAGACACAGTTCCAACACGCGGACATTCCCGCGTGTGTAGCTGACGGGGCGGCGCGCGGCTCCTGCCACCCCGGAGGCTGAGGTCGTGGAACAGTCTCCTCAAGTGACATTTAGCCGGAACCTCGTCAGAATGGCCACGTGGCACGCTGGGAAACCCTCATGGAGCGCGCTGCGGGGGGGTGTTGTAACGGGAAAACCACGATAAGGACGGAGGGGCGGGGCGCGGGGGGAGAGCGCTGCGACAGTCTGATCAGGAGGAAAAGTGCGAGGAAAGAGTCATAATAAATGCGGAGATAAGATGCCGACGATTTAGATTCAGGGGAAAGACGGAATCTGAACTTCATGGCAAAAAAATATTAATTTGAGAAATAATCCGAGACGCGACAAAAACAACTTGACGAATAAATAAATAAAAAGACCAGGTGAACTTTATGACGAAAAAGAAAATATGAAAAAGCGACGTAAAATCGGAAAAAAATAAAGGAAATAATTGAATAATTGGAAGAGAAATCGAATTTGCTTCGTGTAACTGTCTGAGAATTAACCTTGGAAGTTTTCACACTAGATATCGAGGAAAGGAAGAGTTATATGACGTTAGGGGAAAATGTAGCTAGAAAAAAGAGAAAACTCGAACTTAGTGCAAAGAGGGATTTCTGTGAAGTGTTGAATAGAATTGGCGTAAAACAATCTAAAGGAATAAATGATTAAAATACACGAATACATAGTTATGCTGAAAGAGAGAGAGAGAGAGAGAGAGAGATCCAAATCGAGTGTTGTCCTGAATGGAAAACAAATGGTGCAGAGCCTGAACACTTCATAAAGAATAAGTAGCTGGTGAATGTATCAACACATTCCTGGAAGACAAAGCGTTGAGTGGAAGAGAGAAAATACGCCAAATATAGAAGCGGAGGAGAGAAAACAAGAAATGAAGGACTGAATACAAAAAAATAAGTGAGATATTAATTAAAAGAAAAATAGAAAAACAGGAAATAGATACAAAATGCGCTAAATAAGGAAGTGGAGGAGAGAAAATAAAACAGAAACAGTCGAAGGATGAATAGACGTAAGTACGTGAAGAATATATAAATAAAGAAGTGCATGAATATGTCAGAGGTAAACAGAAGAAGTGGACATCCGGAAAACAACAACAACAACAACAAAAAAAAGGATTAACCACGTATCTCCCAGTCTCTCTCTCTCTCTCTCTCTCTCTCTCTCTCTCTCTCTCTCTCTCTCTCTCTCTCTCTCTCTCTCTCTCTCTCTCTCTCTCTCTCTCTCTCTCTCTCTCTCTCTCATCAGTTCGTATAACTCTAATGACTGTCTTTTTCTCCCCTTCCACCCTTTCCTCCCCTCTTTTGGCTCCTCCCTCCCCATCCCCAACCCTCCATTCCCACCCCCTCTCCCTCTCTCTCTCTGCCAATCCTCCCCCTGCCGCCTCCTCCCCACTCCCCATCACTTCCCCTTCCCCTTTCCCTGTCTTTACCCCAATCCTCGCCTCTCCTCCACTCCCCTCCTCTGTCTCTCCTCCCCTCTTTGTTCCCTCTTCCTCTCCTCTCCTCCACTCCCCTCCCTCTGTCTCACCCCCTCCTCTGTCTCTCCTCCCCTTTTTGTTCCCTCCTCCTCTCCTCTCCTCCTCCCCTCCTCTGTCTCTCCTCCCCTCTTTGTTCCCTCTTCCTCTCCTCTCCTCCCTCCCTCTCTGTCTCTCCTCCCTCTCTGTACCCACTTCCTCTCCTCTCCTCCACTCCCCTCCTCTGTCTCTCCTCCCCTCTTTGTTCCCTCTTCCCTCTCCTCCACTCCCTCCCTCTGTCTCACCCCTCCTCTGTCTCTCCTCCCCTTTTGTTCCTCCTCCTCTCCTCTCCTCCTCCCTCCCTCTGTCTCTCCTCCCTCTTTGTTCCCTCCTCCTCTCCTCTCCACCACTCCCTCCCTCTGTCTCTCCTCCCTCTTTGTTCCCTCCTCCTCTCTCCTCCTCCCCTCCCTCTGTCTCTCCTCCCTCTTTGTTCCCTCTTCTCTCCTCTCCTCCACTCCCCTCCCTCTGTCTCTACTCCCTCTTTGTTCCCTCTTCCTCTCCTCCACTCCCCTCCCTCTGTCTCTCCTCCCCTTTGTTCCCTCTTCCTCTCCTCTCCTCCACTCCCCTCCTCTGTCTCTCCGCCCCTCTTTGGTCCCTCTTCCTCTCCTCTCCTCCACTCCCCTCCCTCTGGCGCTCCTACACACTTTGTGCCCTGTTCCTCTCCTCTCCGCCTCTCCCCTCCCACTGTCTAACCCCCTCCTCTGTCTCTCCTCCCCTCTTTGTTCCCTCTTCCTCTCCTCTCCTCCTCCCCTCCCTCTGTCTCACCCCTCCTCTGTCTCTCCTCCCCTCTTTGTTCCCTCTTCCTCTCCTCTCCTCCTCCCTCCCTCTGTCTCACCCCTCCTCTGTCTCTCCTCCCTCTTTGTTCTCTTCCTCTCCTCTCCTCCACTCCCCTCCCTCTGTCTCACCCCTCCTCTGTCTCTCCTCCCCTCTTTGTTCCCTCTTCCTCTCCTCTCCTCCACTCCCCTCCCTCTGTCTCACCCCCTCCTCTGTCTCTCCTCCCCTCTTTGTTCCCTCTTCCTCTCCTCTCCTCCACTCCCCTCCCTCTGTCTCACCCCCTCCTCTGTCTCTCTCCTCCCTCTTTGTTCCCTCTTCCTCTCCTCTCCTCCACTCCCCTCCCTCTGTCTCTCCTCCCCTCTTTGTTCCCTCTTCCTCTCCTCTCCTCCACTCCCCTCCCTCTGTCTCACCCCCTCCTCTGTCTCTCCTCCCCTCTTTGTTCCCTCCTCCTCTCCTCTCTCTCCTCCCCTCCCTCTGTCTCTCCTCCCCTCTTTGTTCTCTCTTCTCTCCTCTCTCCCTCCCCCCTCCTCTGTCTCTCCTCCCTCTTTGTACCCTCTTCCTCTCTCTCCTCCACTCCCTCCCTCTGTCTCTCCTCCCCTCTTTGTTCCCTCTTCCTCTCCTCTCCTCCACTCCCCTCCCTCTGTCTCTCCTCCCCTCTTTGTTCCCTCTTCCTCTCCTCTCCTCCACTCCCCTCCTCTGTCTCTCCTCCCCTCTTTGTTCCCTCTTCCTCTCCTCTCCTCCACTCCCCTCCTCTGTCTCTCCTCCCCTCTTTGTTCCCTCTTCCTCTCCTCTCCTCCACTCCCCTCCTCTGTCTCTCCTCCCCTCTTTGTTCCCTCTTCCTCTCCTCTCCTCCACTCCCCTCCCTCTGTCTCTCCTCCCCTCTTTGTTCCCTCTTCCTCTCCTCTCCTCCACTCCCCTCCCTCTGTCTCTCCTCCCCTCTTTGTTCCCTCTTCCTCTCCTCTCCTCCACTTCCCTCCCTCTGTCTCTCCTCCCCTCTTTGTTCCCTCTTCCTCTCCTCTCCTCCACTCATTAATTGGGGACTCACAACATGGCTTCCGAAACAAAAGATCCTGCCTATCAAATCTATTAACCTTTTATAACGACCTCTTCACTGTTTATGACGTAACCAAATCACTGGACGTAGTCTATCTTGATTTCCAGAAAGCGTTTGATAAAGTCCCGCATCATAAATTACTTTACAAATTAAAGCAAATAGGTATTGACGGTCAGGTAAACCAATGGATCGCGAATTGGTTGAGCAACAGACAACAAAGAGTAGTGATTGACGGATTTAACTCGGAGTGGGCGCCGGTCACTAGTGGCGTCCCTCAGGGCTCGGTTCTTGGCCCAGTGCTCTTCATTATTTACATCAACGACGTGGATGTTGGACTCAATAACCGCATTAGTAAATTTGCAGACGACACAAAGATTGGTAACTCGGTTCTCACTGACGAAGACAGGCAAAGCCTCCAAGAGGATTTGCACAAAATTTCAGCTTGGTCGGATAGATGGGAGATGCCCTTTAACGTGGACAAGTGCCAGGTCCTTCAAGTTGGAACGAGGAATAAGAAGTTTGATTACGAAATGCGCGGCGTTAAACTCAAAAGCGTTCAATGCGTCAAGGACTTGGGGGTCAAAATCGCGTCAAACCTCAAATTCTCACAGCAATGCATCGATGCAGCAAATAAAGCGAACAGAATGTTGGGCTTCATTAAAAGAAACTTTTTATTTAAGAATAAAGATGTAATACTCCCGCTCTACAACAGTTTAGTCAGACCCTACTTGGAATATGCGGTACAGTTTTGGTCTCCCCACCATGTAAAGGATATTGCTAAATTAGAAGGTATTCAGCGTCGGGCAACGAAAATTATCCCTTCCTTGCGCAACAAATCCTACGAAGAAAGGCTTTCTACCCTTAACATGTTCTCTCTTGAGAAACGTCGCCTCCGAGGAAAACTGATCGAATGTTTTAAAATACTTAATGGTTTCACGAATGTAGACAGATCAACATTGTTTATGATCGATGACACTTTGCGCACGAGGAACAATGGCGTAAAACTTAGATGTAGACAAGTAAATTCAGACTGCACCAAATTTTTCTTCACCAACGTTGTAGTGCGAGAATGGAATAAGCTCCCATCATCAGTGGTCCAGTGTAACACGATTGACTCCTTCAAAAATAAGCTCGACCGTCACTTCCTTCAACTTAATATCAACTAGAGTAGAAATGCAACGTTTTGGAGTCTTCTGATTAATGTAAAATCACTTAGGTTTAAGGACAGACCACCAAGTCTGGACCATGGGGTCTGTGTGATCTGATTTTCTATGTAAATCTATGTAAATCTGTCTCACCCCCTCCTCTGTCTCTCCTCCCCTCTTTGTTCCCTCTTCCTCTCCTCTCCTCCACTCCCCTCCCTCTGTCTCTCCTCCCCTCTTTGTTCCCTCTTCCTCTCCTCTCCTCCACTCCCCTCCCTCTGTCTCTCCTCCCCTCTTTGTTTTCTCTTCCTCTCCTCTCCTCCACTCCCCTCCCTCTGTCTCTCCTCCCCTCTTTGTTCCCTCTTCCTCTCCTCTCCTCTCCCCTCCCTCTGTCTCTCCTCCCCTCTTTGTTCCCTCTTCCTCTCCTCTCCGCACCAGCCACACGTTGGCATTTTTTGCTTTTCTCGAATGAACTCGAAAGTACTCGTAAAACCGTCGAGTACTTGAAGTCCGAGTACAAGTACACGCGTTGGACTCGATATCGCCAGCAAGTCCCTCCCGACAAGAGCAGCCAAGCTCCTTATGGCCGATCTCTGGGTACTGCCAGGACCTCGCACAGCACACACCGCGTCCCCCTTGCTCATGGGGGGACAGTAACCACTACTAGTCATCAGAAAAAACCCGGCCTGAGCGGGGCTCAAACCTCTACCTCCCAGGCCGCGAAGCCTGGCAGCGCAGCTATAGGAGCGCTGTGTGTGTGTGTGTGTGTGTCGTTGCCATCGTTCTTGGTTTTATGATAGTTTATTCGTCTGCCTCAAACTTCACCAACTGGTTCTCTTCAATAACTGTGGAAGCCGGCGGTCGCTTCCCTCCCTCCCCACGCCGTGCTGCTCACAGGTGGTCTCAAGCGTCACCAAGGTCTTCTATCTAAGTGTCGTGCTTCCCTCCCTTCCCACGCCGTGCTGCTCACAGGTGGTCTCAAGCGTCACCAAGGTCTTCTATCTAAGTGTCGTGCTTCCCTCCCTTCCCACGCCGTGCTGCTCACAGGTGGTCTCAAGCGTCACCAAGGTCTTCTATCTAAGTGTCGTGCTTCCCTCCCTTCCCACGCCGTGCTGCTCACAGGTGGTCTCAAGCGTCACCAAGGTCTTCTATCTAAGTGTGGTGCTTCCCTCCCTTCCCACGCCGTGCTGCTCACAGGTGGTCTCAAGCGTCACCAAGGTCTTCTATCTAAGTGTGGTGCTTCCCTCCCTTCCCACGCCGTGCTGCTCACAGGTGGACTCAAGCGTCACCAAGGTCTTCTATCTAAGTGTGGTGCTTCCCTCCCTTCCCACGCCGTGCTGCTCACAGGTGGTCTCAAGCGTCACCAAGGTCTTCTATCTAAGTGTGGTGCTTCTCTCCCTTCCACGCCGTGCTGCTCACAGGTGGTCTCAAGCGTCACCAAGGTCTTCTATCTAAGTGTGGTGCTTCCTCCCTTCGCCGTGCTGCTCACAGGTGGTCTCAAGCGTCACCAAGGTCTTCTATCTAAGTGTGGTGCTTCCTCCTTCCCACCGTGCTGCTCACAGGTGGTCTCAAGCGTCACCAAGGTCTTCTATCTAAGTGTGGTGCTTCTCTCCCTTCCCACGCCGTGCTGCTCACAGGTGGTCTCAAGCGTCACCAAGGTCTTCTATCTAAGTGTGGTGCTTCCCTCCCTTCCCACGCCGTGCTGCTCACAGGTGGTCTCAAGCGTCACCAAGGTCTTCTATCTAAGTGTGGTGCTTCCCTCCCTTCCCACGCCGTGCTGCTCACAGGTGGTCTCAAGCGTCACCAAGGTCTTCTATCTAAGTGTGGTGCTTCTCTCCCTTCCCACGCCGTGCTGCTCACAGGTGGTCTCAAGCGTCACCAAGGTCTTCTATCTAAGTGTGGTGCTTCTCTCCCTTCCCACGCCGTGCTGCTCACAGGTGGACGCAAGCGGCGTATGCGCCATCAAGAAACTCTCAACCGATCTTCAGTTCTCGGGCCAGACTCAACAAGCACTACAAGACCTGTCGTTGGAAAGTCTTCTGGAAAGTCTGTCCCCTAGGAACGGTCCTGTGTCGAGGCGGCTCCGATGGCAGTGAATGAAGTGCCTAGAGATCAAGGGCCTTCACAGTGCATGGAGTTGCCAAAAGACTTACCAACGACCGGTGGCTTGAGGAATGCCCGGCCCCTCGCTGAGCCTCACTGCAGGTCGCTGGTGCAGGTCAACGTGCCCTATCGCAAGATCGAGGCAGGGTCTTACGGCACACATATGAGATTTCTCCCTATGCCAAGGTTCCTCTTGAAGGCCTTGTACCGTTTTAGTTCTTTTTTTTTTCATCGTTTATTTTTCTCTTCTTGCATATTTCTTTAGTTAATATAAGTTGAATTAGCTTTATCGTTTTATTCTCCTTCCCCCTCTTTTTTATCGTCTCCTTATCATTCTTGCATAATAGTTGCTGTTCTGTTCCTTCTTATTTTCCTCCTTTAAATCGATCTTGCCCTAACAGCAAACTCCTTTACACGGCACTGCGCGGGAGTCCAGGCTCGGTACTCTCGGACGCTGACGCCTCTCACGTCGACTATTTCCAAGGGACGAAAAGGAGATGAAACGAGTTCTCTTGAGTGTTTGTTTCCACAGATGCTTCGCCACACTACCACCCGGGTCATAACGCTGCCCACAGCACCCACGAAAGCCTTGTGTGGGTGTGCTTGTTCGCGGAAGTGTTTCAGACGGCGGCTCTGGATACAAAAGGCTGCGGGGGCCGGGCGGCGTTCCTGCGTCGTGCTCAGGTTATAAAAGGCTTGCAGCAGGTACCCGAGGCACAGTCCGCATCTGGTGATCGTTGAAGACGGTCCACGCTTCCTTCCGGTAAGAGGGTTGTGTTGTTTTTGTTCCTCTTCGTCTTCGTCTCCGTTTTGTCTCACCGTTTCAGTAAATTTCCTGGCATCGCGTTTTCTCTCTTCTCCTTTCCTCGTGTTGTTGTTGTTGTATTATTTTTTAATATAGGTTGTGTTCGTCTTCTCGGGTTTTTCCTTCTTTCTTTCGTCTAGTATTATCATTAGTAGTAGTAGTAGTAGTAGTAGTAGTAGTAGTAGTAGTAGTAGTAGTAGTAGTAGTAGTATCATTATTACTATTATTATTATTATTATTATTATTCTTTTTTCTATTATTATTCTCTTTACCGTCTTTTTGGGGGGTATAATAGTTGTTCGTTTATTCCTTCTTCTTCTTCTTCTTCTTCTTCTTCTTCTTCGTGTTCTTGTTCTTCTTCGTTTCCACCATCTTTAATTGTCCTTCTCTTTTCTTATCGCTTCTTCTTCTTCTTCTTCTTTCTCCTTTCAATCATCTTATTTCATTTTTTTTCTTTTCATATCGTTTCTTAATACTTTTTCCTTTTTTTTTTCTTTCTTTTTTTCCCTTCGAGTTCATCTTTATTTTCTCCTCTTCAGTTTCATCATTCCTTCTTCCTCTTCTTTCTCCTTTCAATCATCTTTATTTTTTCCTTTTCCTTCTCATCGTTTCTTCTTCCTCTTTTTGCTTTTCTTCTTTTAAAATTCTCGTATCATCGTTGCTCTCATATTCCTTCTTCTTCTTCTTCTTTCTCCTTTTAATCATCTTCATTAGTTCTTCTTCTCCGCATCCTTTCTTCTTTTTCATCTCCTGTTTATCTTCTACGAGTCTTCCACTACTTGTTTCAATGTTCTTACGGCCCGCCACCTCATCTAATTATCTTTCTTCCCTCTAACTTCTCTGAACGTAACCTCTTTTTTTATCTTTTACAAGTCTTCCACTTTTCTCTGATGTTCTTGAAGCCGGCCGCCTTTCTTTTCCTTTCCTTCTTTAACTTCTAAACGTACCTGACTCATTGGCGTCTTGGTCTTAACACGTCCATCCATATAAGGCTGCAACTGTGGTCAATATAGTGGCAACAGATCTTTCTACTCAAGTTTTTCAGTATTTTTTCCCTTATACACAAAACTTTATTGCTCTCGGGCCGTTCTCGCACTTTTGAACGTGTCTGACTCCGATTCTCACAGTATTGGAACATGCGTCGCTTTCTTTTGTTTGTTTTTTGCAGCAAAGGAAACAGCTCAAGGGCAATAGGCAGATACAACACCCACACAGCCCGCTATACGCTGCTCCTGCAAAAGCAAAGAGGAGTGGCCAGAGGAGAGGCCAGTTTGGGAGGGAGTTAGGTGATGGTCACACTTACACGGCAACGAGTCAGTCATTTACTTTCCTAGTCAGATACGGCACCGGAAAACTGATCCCTTGAGTAGAAGAGGATTGGAGAGCGTGGACAGGCGAGGGACTGAGGTCGGTGTTCTAACGCTTCCGCCCCTCGCATTGACGGTTTCCAAGGGCCGAAGAGGAGATTCACCGGGTTTCAGTGTTTTCTTACAGCCATGGTACAGAAGAAGGGACAAGCTGCTGTCAGGGCCATAAAAATACCCCTGGAATTGCCCCAAACCCCTACGAGAGCCTTCTCAGACGTGTGTGCCATGGCCGCCGAAATGTTTAAGAATATGAACTTTAGGGAATAGCGGAGAGGGAGAGCCGGGGCAGTAATGATTGGACTCTTTTGTGGGGAAGTTTCCGTGAGAGAACAGCTCGGGCGTCGGAGATATACGCCAGATTTTTTAAGCGTGGTATTAGTGTTTATTAAGTCTGTAGTAAGTATTGGGTCTGCACACTCAGTAGGGGGGTAGCTTTAGCTCCTCTTCAGAAAGACCTCAATCACATTATCGAATGGTCGGAAAAACGGCAAATGTCCTTTAATGTTGACAAAAGCAAAGTCATGCACATTGGGTCCAGAAATAGTAACCACACATACATCATGAATGGGAAACCTCTGCAAGCGATGCAGGAGGAAAAGGATCTTAGAGTCACTATCAGCAGTGACCTGAAACACGCGAAACACTGTAAAAAAGCATACAACAAAGCCAACACTATGCTCGGGTTCATAGCGAGGAACTTCGAGTGTAAAACACCAGACGTGATGCTGTCCTTGTATAATTCCATGGTAAGACCGCACCTCGAGT
>NC_066530.1:7538989-7551489 GCF_024679095.1 Eriocheir sinensis | reverse complement strand
CGACTCAAAAATGCTGCGATTCACACCCACCGCTTCCCGGCCACGAGGGTGGCCGAGCAGCCGTGCCACCCACCGAACGGCTGCCGGCGGCCGTCCAGAGTCCGTCCAGTGGGTGGCCGGACGGCGACACCGGTAAGGTTCACACCTTGACCTCACTCTTGGAGTCAGGTCAAGATGTCCACCGTGCGCCGGCCGATTACCGACAGGCAAGGACCGTGGACTATAATGAGCCTTGCTCGAATCGGGAGGTATACTCCAGCTCGCGGGCCCTGGGTCTGCTCCTACTGTGTGTGTGGGGGGGGGATAATCTTTGATCCACCACCACCACCACCTCCTCCTCTTCCTCTCACGTTGAATCTAGCACCGCATCCGTCACGGCTGTGGTGTCGGGGCTGAGTGCCTCTCCTCGCCTGGACCCTCGGCTTGCCCAAGGCCAGTATTCTCTGACGCTTCCGCCTCTCACGTCAACTATTTCCAAAGGCCAAAGAGGAGATGAGTCGGGTTCCAGTGAGTGTTTTTAGGTTCATAGTACAAAAGAGTCAAACTACCACCAGTCCTAAGATTACCAATGGAAGTTCCCAAAACTCCTACGAAAGCCTCGTCAAACAGGTAATGCTGGGCGCCGAAATGTTGAAGGTCGGTACTGGCAGACGCTTCCGCCCCTCACAGCAACCATTTTCGACTGCCAAAACGGAGATCAGTCGTGTTCCAATCAGTATTTTTTTAGGTTCATGGTACTGATGAAGGGTCAGACTACCAGAGGAGTCATGAAACCACCACTGAAAATGCCCAAAACTCCTCCGAAAGCCTCGTCAAATACGTGAGGCGGGTGTCGAGAATGTGACCCCAGAGCCCGTATTCTCGGGTCAAAACTTACTGATAGAGAAGATAAGTATAAGTATTTGGGGGTTTGTAGAGATGATAAGTTGAGGGGTTGTGAGAATAACCAGCTGGTACTCTGCAAATGTAATCAAGGTTTGCATTTCCTTCGTGCACTGAGGAATTTTAATGTGGATATCATTACAATGTTTTATAAGCCCGTGATAGAATCTCTCGTCAGTTTTTCAATTATTAATTGGTATGGCCGTTTGACCAAGAAAGATAAAAAAAACTAAACAAAACTGTGTCGGGTCAGGGGTTCTCACCCACCACAGGCCCAAAGGTCAACGGGTCGGAGATGAGCACCGGCGCCAGGCGCACTATGGCGCATGCCCCACTTCGCCTTCTCGTGCTTTTCATGCCAAACTACATTCATGCAATAATTAACGAGCGCGTCTTAATTCTTTCATCCCTTTCTCTGGTAAACTCTGGGACAGCCTTCCTCCGTCAACATTCCTCCTGGGTGCGGCTTGAACTCTTTCAAGAAGGGTGTCAAGGCACCTCTCCAAATGACTCTGGCCTATATTTCTAACACTTCAATTGAACACTGTTTGCGGGAGCGGCGCCATTGCGGGGTTTTTTGATTCCTAATTTTAGCGCCCTTGAGCTGCCTCTTATTTTATTAAAAAAATAATAATAATCTTAAAGAATGAACTGCCAACTTCAGCAGAACGTCTCAACAGAAAGCAGCAAAAACTGTTTGACTGGCTCTTGTTCTTGTGCAAGCCTTGACCCTGAGCCTCGCCCTAACGCGCCGGGTCCTCCACACACAGGCACGATGATGAGCCGCCTCCTGCCCGTGCTGCTGCTGGTGGTGTCGCTGCTGCTGCTGCTCGTCGGCCAGCTGCCCTTCGCCGCCGCCAACCCAGTAAACCCCCAACCACACTGCATTGGTGAGGCCCGGAGAATGTATGCTAGTGTGTACGTGAGAGTGCTGAAGCGGCTGAGGGGCTAAATTTCAACCACTAATTATATGGATTCTGTCAAGCAAGGCTTTTCTTAGATGGCTGAAAATAAACTGCCGGGTCTGAAATACTGAACGAATGCAGCTTTAGTACACCCACCCACACCCACTCTCTCTCTCTCACAGTCTTCTACCTCTTAAATTCCGCCCCCATGTTGCCTCTATCTTCTGTCGATATTTCCACGCTGACTGCTCTTCTGAACTTGCTAACTGTATGCCTCCGCCCACCCTCCCGCGGTCCTGCTGCACACGACTTTCTACTCAAGCTCATCCCTATACTGTTCAAACCCCTTATGCAAGAGTTAATCAGCATCTTCATTCTTTCATCCCTTGCATTGGTAAACTCTGGAACAGCCTTCCTTCGTCTGTATTTCTTCCTGCTTATGACTTGACCTCTTTCAAGAAGAGTGTATCAAGACACCTCTCCACCCGAAATTGACCTCTCTTTTTTGGCCACTCTTTACTTTTCGCTTTTGTGAGAGCAACGGTTAGCGGTTTTTTCTACAATTTATTTTTGTTACCCTCGAGTTGCTTCCTGTAAAGTAAAACACACACACACACACACACACACACACACGGATTCTTACCGTTGACTCCGGATTCTTTCCGTTGACTAGGAGTGGTTACTGTCCCCCCTTGAGCAAGGGGGATAGGGTGTGTGATGTGTGAGGTCCTGGCAGTATCCAGAGATCGACGATAATGATCATGCACTTGCTCATGTCGGGAGGGTAGTACTGCTGCTGAAAGCGAGTCCAACTCATGATCAGGCCGTGGTGAATTACACACCTCTCCGGTAGCTCAATCGGTAGAGCGCTGCGCTGCAAGGCTTCACGGCCAAACAGGAGGCGGTTCGAGCCCCGCTCAGGCCGGATTCTTTCCGTTGACTAGGAGTGGTTACTGTACCCACTTGAGTAAGGGGGATGGTGTGTGTGGTGTGTGAGGTCCCGGCAGTACCCAGAGATCGACGACAAAGAGCACTTGCTCACGTCGGGAGGGTACCTGCACCGTAGTGTTGCACCGTGCCCCAGTATTTTTCCTGCCCAAAACACCGCACCGTAGTGTTGCACTGTGCCCCAGTATTTTTCCTGCCCAAAACACCGCACCGTAGTGTTGCACTGTGCCCCAGTATTTTTCCTGCCCAAAACACCGCACCGTAGTGTTGCACTGTGCCCCAGTATTTTTCCTGCCCAAAACACCGCACCGTAGTGTTGCACTGTGCCCCAGTATTTTTCCTGCCCAAAACACGGAGTCATGGGCCCGTAGTGTGGGACGCCAACCACTGCACCGCGGAGGCGTACATGTACGTTCGAAGGAGTCATGGGCCCGTAGTGTGGGACGCCAACCACTGCACCGCGGAGGCGTACATGTACGTACGAAGGAGTCATGGGCCCGTAGTGTGGGACGCCAACCACTGCACCGCGGAGGCGTACATGTACGTACGAAGGAGTCATGGGCCCGTAGTGTGGGACGCCAACCACTGCACCGCGGAGGCGTACATGTACGTACGAAGGAGTCATGGACCCGTAGTGTGGGACGCCAACCACTGCACCGCGGAGGCGTACATGTACGTACGAAGGAGTCATGGGCCCGTAGTGTGGGACGCCAACCACAGCACCGCGGAGGCGTACATGTACGTACGAAGGAGTCATGGGACCGTAGTGTGGGACGCCAACCATTGCACCGCGGAGGCGTACATGAACGTACGAGGGCGTCATGGGCCCGTAGTGGGACGCCTACCACTGCACCGCGGAGGCGTACATGTACGTACGAAGGAGTCATGGACCCGTAGTGTGGGACGCCAACCACTGCACCGCGGAGGCGTACGTGTACGTACGAAGGAGTCATGGACCCGTAGTGTGGGACGCCAACCACTGCACCGCGGAGGCGTACATGCACGTACGAAGGAGTCATGGGCCCGTAGTGTGGGACGCCAACCACTGCACCGCGGAGGCGTACATGTACGTACGAAGGAGTCATGGGCCCGTAGTGTGGGACGCCAACCACTGCACCGCGGAGGCGTACATGCACGTACGAAGGAGTCATGGGCCCGTAGTGTGGGACGCCAACCACTGCACCGCGGAGGCGTACATGCACGTACGAAGGAGTCATGGGCCCGTAGTGTGGGACGCCAACCACTGCACCGCGGAGGCGTACATGCACGTACGAAGGAGTCATGGGCCCGTAGTGTGGGACGCCAACCACTGCACCGTACGACACACCACATGCACCTACGATCGAAGGAGTCATGACCATAGCTGGGCGTTATCGCGATACTTTATCGCTGATAACAAAATCGGGTTATCGGCCATCCGCTACTTATTTATATATAAATATCGGTATCTTCGTTACCTTTGTGACCCAACTAGCGATAATCGCAACTTTTTTTTCCGCCTCTCAGAAAAAAACGTTGTCTCCTCACTACTGCGCATGCGTGGCCCGGGCGCCCGGTGTTGTATGAAAAAACATCCGGGTATGAAATATCTTCGGTGAAGAGATTTCATACTTAGATCATCAACATTAAAACACTTGGTTATTTTTTTTTTATGTTAGACTAAAAAATCACTATATCAAAGAAAAAATTCATTTAAATTTGCCCAAGAAATGATTATTCATTGCCTGAAATTTGTGATCCCGTTGTAAAGAGCGCAAACAGAGACCAGCGGCTTGTGTTATCACATGGCGGCGTGGCGCGTGGCCTCTCAGCTGGGTCTCGAGTGACGGAGTGAGTGCCAGTGTTCCGGTTCCCAGTGCTTCAGTGCTTCTTTACTGAAGTGACTGTTAAAGTGTTAATGGTGATAAGTAAGAATAACTGAATAAGTAGTGATGGGCCAGTTCACGAGAGACCAGTATTTGTAAACAAAAGCGCCAGCTTTTGACGGTGGGAACGCCAAATAACACAACACCGGTTCAGGCGCTTCTAGTATTACCGTCCATATGTACGTGTCAACGTGTGGTTTTCAGGTTTTGTAAGTTTTCTAAAATACAGATAATGAAAATTTGAATTCATCTATCTTTTCTATTTGAAATATCAATATAGTATCGTTTTCGCCTATCGGAATTATCGCTAGCTAGTATTGGAATTGTGGATTTATATCGGGTATCGGTTATCGCCTATATTTGTGTCTCCAGTTAACGAATATCGGTTATCACCGATAAGGATTTCCATTATCAGTTATTGGGTATCGGGAATAAGGTTTTCCGTTATCGTGCCCAGCAATGGCCATGACTAAATTTTTCCTCTTCCATCTTCCAACAGTCTGTCCGGTGTGTCCACCCTGCACACAGCTGGAGGACGGCGTCTGCCGCGAAATTTTTGGCTGCACCAAGTGAGAGGGCGAGTGTACACCACCACGATGCACGGCCATCCCCTCCCTGACACACACACACACACACACACCGGCATGACGCACGACAACAATCTCCTCCCTTACACACACACACACACACACACGAGCGCTGCGCTGCCAGGCTTCACGGTCTGACAGGACGGCGGTTCGAGCCCGCTCAGGCCGGATTCTTTCCGTTGACTAGGAATGGTTATTGTACCCCCTTGAGCAAGGGGGATGGGGTGTGTGGTGTGTGAGGTCCTGGAAATACCCACAGATCGACGATAAAGAGCACTTGCTCATGTCGGGAGGGTACCTCCTGGCGATTACGAGTCCAACACGTGATCAGGCCGTGGGGGTGATATACACACACACACACACACACAGCCAAGCAGACACCCTGTCTCCTGTAATAAAAGTCAAGTTAAATCCCTTAACACCTTCCTTTGTTCACCTTGGCACAACAGTTCACTTTAGGTCCTTCCCGGCAATAAGGAAAAGTTAGGTATTGTTGTGCAAAGAATCAAGGCTTCATTTTCACCTGAGGAACAACATGTAACCTGCACCTCACCTCAGTAAACAGTAAAGAGCAAACATGCCAGGGAAAAGAATGCACCTGTGTAACAACTGTATCCTCCCTTACATTCAATGCCTGCACCTCCCCTCACAGCTACACAAAACAGTGAACATGCCAGGGGAAAAGAATGCACCTGTGTAACAACTGTATCCTCCCTTATATTAAATGCCTGCACCTCCCCTCACAGCTACACAAAACAGTAAACATGCCAGGGAAAAGAATGCACCTGTGTAACAACTGTATCCTCCCTTATATTCAATGCCTGCACCTCCCCTCACAGCTACACAAAACAGTAAACATGCCAGGGAGAAGGATGCACCTGTGTAACAACTGTATCCTCCCTTATATTCAATGTCTGCACCTCCCCTCACAGCTACACAAAACAGTAAACATGCCAGGGAGAAGGATGCACCTGTGTAACAACTGTATCCTCCCTTATATTCAATACTAAATATCAGTGTGTGCAAATGGTTCATATGATTCAATGCTAAATAACAATAAAAGTGCAAATGGTTAAGGTGTTTTCTCTCCAAGTATTCATGGGTCAAGAAGAGGATCAGAGCCCAGGAAGGAGCTGAGGAAAAGTAAAACGATGGCAAGCCCCAGGAAGACAGAGTTGCCTGAATGCCCCCGAGGCTGTGAGAGTCAGAGTAGATTTAGTGCAAGGCTGAATATGAGGTACAGAACACTCCTTGGCAGTTACGACATGATAGTGTTGCTGAAAGGAAATAAAAGGCTGTGTAAGAGAAGGAAGATGAAAGAAAATGTAGGCAAGAGTAAGTGACTGGTACTTGAAAAAGGGCAAAGAGGAGACCACTGATTCTGCCAGCCACACAGAGCCAAGGCGGAGCACGGCAGCGTGAGGACTGGCTGGGGGAAGAAGTGTTGGGGAAGGCACTGGATTTACGGGCAAGAAACCCCGGCTATTCCCCTGGCTTGTGCTCCTTAGCTGGAGGAGGAATAATAAAACTGTCAAATAGAGAACCTACTTTTCCCATGCAATTATAAAGAAATAGAAGGAACTTCATTCCTGACCACCTTCTGGACCCAAGAAAATTCAATAAAAAAGTAAAGATGCAAACGTGCCATCACTTGGACACTCTTCACTGAACGGTTCAGCTGCCATCTTGGCACATCTTGTGGCAGCATGAGCCTCATTTGCCAGGGAGGTGCAGCGGTGGAGCCGGAGACGTCCAGAGAAAAATCCTGAGGCAGCAAAAGAGTGCTGCAGTCAGTGAGTTAATGAGGTGCTGAGTCAGAGGTGGAGCTGCTGACAGCTAAGAGAAAAATCCTGAGGCAGCAAAAGAGTGCTGCACAGTCAGTGAGTTTATGAGGTGCTGAGTCAGAGGTGGAGCTGCTGACAGCCCAGAGAAGAATCCTGGGGCAGCAAAAGAGTGCTGCACAGTCAGTGAGTCAATGAGGTGCTGAGTCAGAGGTGGAGCTGCTGACAGCCCAGAGAAGAATCCCAGGCCAACAAAAGAGTGCTGCACAGTGCTGTAAGTATTAGTACTGTAAAATGCAGGTATTTTCTGCAATGAAAAAGGTTGTTTCATGTCCCTGACCTGACAACTCGACACCATCTTCCAGTCTTCCCCTATTCTTCGACAACACTCGGCTGTCCCTTTCTTCTGCACTAGACATTCTCCGTCAACCCATAACTCAAATCTTAACTAGAAACTTCATGTCTCTTCTCTTGCTAAATCACCCTCATGGTTGTCAGGCAATACTGTCCACACACAGGGCCGGCCGTGCCAAATCCGCATGGCATGTACATCTCCTGTGTGGGGCTGCCACACACACAGCCCTTTTGGACAGGTGAAGGCATCAACCCTTCTCTTGATGACACTCTTAAATTCTGCCACAATGTTGCTTCTCTTTTCATCTTCTATTGATAGTTTCATGGTGACTGCACTTATGAACTTCCTACAGCAACTGCATGTCTCTCCCTCCCCTGCCCTCGCTACACACAACTTTCTACTCTATCTCATGCTATCCAAATCTCTTATGGAAAAGTTAATCAACATCTCCTTTCTTTCATCCCCTTCACAGGAAAACCCTGGAACAGCCTCTTTGTCTGTATTTCCTCCTGCCTGCAAACTGACTGCCTTCAAGAGGGGAGTAGCAAGACCTCTCCAAACAATTTGGAATTATAATCTTGAATGTTCAGCCTTTGGCTACAGAGAAGTGGTGACACAGCGGGCTTGTATTCAGTATCCTTCTTCTGCCCTGGACCTGCTGCCTTTGCTGTAATAATGTAAAAACAGAATGTTCTGCCTTTTGCTACAGAGAAGTGGTGACACAGCGGGCTTGTATTCAGTATCCTTCTTCTGCCCTAGAGCTGCTGCCTTTGCTGTAATAATGTAAAAACAGAGAGGGCATTTTGGTTAAAGGCAACAAAAGAACAGGACGGCGTAAGCTTAAGCTGAGGAAGACCCTGCAGACACAACACTGCAAAGCTTAGTCTCAAGTTTGTAAGTCCTGGTGCCTGGAACAAGATGAAGGCAGAGGCAGTACAGGTGAGGAGCATCCACAACTTGAAGACTGTTGGATGGAGCAAATATGGAGACAGGACAACTTGAGATTAACTCAAATCCTGTATACTACAGCCACGTGTGCACGCACGCACACACATACACATGCAGTCCCTCACACACACACACACACACACACACACACACAAAGGGAGAAAACAGGGAGGAGGTGTGATGTTGATGGTAAAAAAAGGCATTAGGGTGGAGGAGGTGATTGAGGGTAAAGGCTTGGCAGAGGTGTTGGAAGTGAAAATTGTGTGAGCTGAAGGAAGGAGGCAGCATGAAGTAGGGTACGTGTCCCCAAGAACAAGCGCATGGGAGTTGCGAGAATATGAACAAATGATACAAGACACTATGAGTTGCCGGGATGGAATGTTGAGGGAGTGTGAGAGAATAATTATAATGGGTGAGTTCAACTGCAAGGAGGTGGAATAGGAGGATTGGCAGACGCAGGGAACAGACAAGTCGTGGGGAGGAAGACTCCTGCAACTGGCAATGGAACATGTGCTGACTTAGTGGATTAAGGAACATACCAGATTCGGGAATGAAAGCGAGGCATCAAGACTAGACCTGGTATTTAGTAAGGAGCCAGAAATAATAGAAAATCTTAAAATAGATTGTCCAATAGCGAAGTGACCATGCGGTTGTGGAATTTGAAGTATCAGAAAAGAAAGCAATTGACCGAAAAAAGGATCACAAAATTGGGAGAAGCAACTACTGTAAGGCAGACTTTGTTAACATGAGAACTTTTTTTGAAAATGCAAAATGGAGTGGGCTGTACAAAGCCAAGAGTACACAGCATAAGTGGGAGGAGTTTTCAAAGCTATACAAGGAAGCCGAGAATAGATATGTCCCAAAGGTAACCAAAAAGGATGTTGGTAAAAAGGAGTGGTTTAACAAAAGATGCGAGGCGGCTAGAAAGAGAAAAGAGGAAGCTTGGAAGGGATGGGGGAGACAAAGAAGAATCAACTTGTGGAATGATTTCAAACAAGCAAGGAATGAGTATACAAAGACTAGAAGAGAAAAGGAAATATGAAAAAGATATAATTGACAAATGCAAAGACCAACCCAAACTATTCTATAGACATGTGAACAGCAAACTGAAGAATAGAGAAACAATCGATAAACTGAAAATGGATGGAACTACATATGAGAACCCAGCAGAGATGGAAGAGGTGATAAATAACAGCTTCCATAGAGTTTATACAAAAGAAGGAGATTTTGTACAATCCCCAGGCTAGGAAAGAGGAAGGGTTATGCAGGAGATACAGTTAACGGTGCAGGAGGTCAGGGAAAGTTTGAACAAGCTGGATGTAAGAAAGGCGACGGGGCCGGATGAAGTATCAGGGTGGATCCTGAAAGAATAATGTGAGCAACTTGCAGAGAAACTGCACACCATAATGAGCACCTCCCTGAGCGAAGGAAAGGTACCACAAGATTGGAAGAGAGCAAACATAGTACCGATTTTTAAGGGAGGCAAGAGAGAGGACCCATTAAATTACAGACCAGTATCACTCACTAGTGTGGTTGCGAAGATATGTGAGAGACTGGTTAAAAACAGGTGGTCAGATTTCTTAGAAAGTGAGAAAATTATCTCAGATTGCCAGTTTGGATTCTGGAGAGGGAGATCTTGTGTCACCAACTTGTTATGTTACTACTCAAGGGTGACTGATTTAATACAAGAGAGAGAAGGCTGGGCAGATGGAGTGTACCTGGATTTGAAAAAGGCATTTGACAAAGTACCGCACCGAAGACTAATTTGGAAAATTAAAAATAGGTGTGGAGTGGGTGATGGACTCATTAAGTGGCTGGAGGACTTCCTAACTAACAGGGAAATGAGGACAATAATTAGGGACAGGGTTTCCAACTGGTGTCCTGTGATGAGTGGGGTCCCGCAAGGTTCAGTGTTGGCACCAATAACGTTTGCTGTTTATATAAATGATATGGTGGACGGAGTGACCAGCTATGTGAGTTTGTTTGCAGATGATGCAAAGCTATTGAGCCGAGTGAAAAATGTGAAGGACTGTGAGGCATTGCAAAGGGACCTGGATAGAATATGGGAGTGGAGTGGTACATGGCAGATGGAGTTCAATCTTGGGAAATGTAAAGAAATGGAGGGGGGGGTTCCATCAAAGGCTGCAGCTCAAGGGCAAAAAAGAGAATACAATAAAAAAAAAACGCTACTCGCCGCTCCCACAAAAGTAAAAAGTAAAGAGTAGCCAAAAGAGAGATCAATTTCAGGTGGAGAGGTGTCTTGATATACTCTTCTTGAAAGAGGTCAAGTCACAAGCAGGAGGAAATACAAACGAAGGAAGACTGTTCCAGCGTTTACCAGTGAAGGGGATGAAAGAATGGAGATGCTGGTTAACTCTTGCATAAGGGGTTTGGACAGTATAGGGATGAGCATGAGTAGAAAGTCGTGTGCAGCGGGGCCGCGAGAGGGGGGGAGGCATGCAGTTAGCAAGTTCAGAAGAGCAGTCAGCATGAAAATATCGATAGAAGAGAAGGAACATGGCGGCGGAAATTAAGAGGTAGAAGGCTGTCAGTAAGAGGAGGAGAGCTTATGAGACGAAGAGCCTTAGACTCCACTCTGTCCAGAAGAGTTGTGTGAGTGGAGCCCCCCCACACATGAGATGAATACTCCAGACGAGGGCGAACAAGGCCCCTGTATATGGATAGCATCTGTGCGGGGGAGAAGAACAGGCGGAGACGATACAGAACGCCCAACTTCGAGGAAGCTAATTTAGTAGGAGAGGAGATGTGAAGTTTCCAGTTTTGATATTGAGCTATGGAAAGACCGAGGATGTTTAGTGTTGAAGGAGGTGACAGCTGGGTGTTGTCAAAGAATAGGGGATACGTGTTTGGAAGATTGTGTCGAGTTGATAGGTGAAGAAACTGGGTTTTTGAGGCATTGAAGGACACAAGGTCCCTTTTACCCCAATTGGAAATGATAGCAAGGTCTGAGGTTAAGCGTTCTGCAGCCTCCAGCATGGAGTCATGTAATTCCTGTAGAGAGGGTCTTCTGTTGAAAGAAGTTGAATAATGCAGAGTGGAGTCATCAGCGTATGAGTGGATAGGACAGTTTGTTATGGAAAGAGGATCATTGATGAATAACAGGAAGAGAGTGGGTGATAAGAGAAAGCCCTGTGGAACACCACTGTTGATAGGTTTAGGGGAAGAACAGTGACCGTCTACCACCGCAGAGATAGAACGGCCAGAAAGGAAACTAGAGATAAAGGAACAGAGAGAGGGATAGAATCCAAAAGAGGGCAGTTTAGAAAGCAAAGACTTGTGCCAGACTCTATCGAAAGCTTTCAATATGTCTAAGCAACTGAGAAAGTTTCACTGAAACGGCTAAGAGAGGATGACCAAGAGTCAGTTAAGAGAGCAAGAAGATCGCCAGTAGAACACCCCTTATGGAACCCATACTGGCAATAAGATAGAAGGTCAGAAGTGGATAGGTGCTTTTGAATCTTCCAGTTTGATAGGAGTGGTAGAAGATGTGAATATAATTATAAGATGGGAATTTAGATAATATGCAGAGGAGTGGAGGAAAAAGATTTGGGACTGTCTCAGAGAACATGTCACCGGACAAACACATCAACAGGATAACGGGACAACTCTGAATTTGCTGAGGAACATAAGGACGGCATTTGTGTACTTGGATGAGGAGATGATGAAGAAAATAATAGTTACAATGATAAGGCCAAGGTTGGAGTATGCAGCAGTGGTCTGGTCTCCTCACGAAAAGAAGAACATAAGGAAGCTGGAAAGAGTGCAAAGAGTGGCAACTAAGATGGTACCGGAACTTCGAGATCGGACTTATGAGGAGAGACTCAATAGAATGGGGCTCACAACCCTGGAGAGAAGAAGAGAAAGAGGAGACATGATGTACAGGATGGTGAGCGGGGTGGAGCATTTGGACAGAGAGGACCTGTGTGTGTGGAACGAGAGAGAAACAAGAGGACATGGAAAGAAGTTGAGGGCGACCACGTGTAGGAGAGATGTGAAAAAGTTTAGCTTCCCAAACAGAAGCATTGAGCTGTGGAATGGACTGGAGGAGGAGGTGGTTTGTGCAAGAAACATTCATGATTTTAAGGAAAAGTTGGATAAGAGAGGATATGGAGACAGGACAGCACAAGCATAGCTCTTTTCCCGTATGTCACAACTAGTTAAATACAACTAGATAAATACACACACACACCTTATGTGACAACTAGATC
>NC_066530.1:7154162-7178889 GCF_024679095.1 Eriocheir sinensis | reverse complement strand
CTTAGAGCTTATATTATATCTTAAACTTAGAGCTTATATCATATATCTTAAGCTTAAAGCTTATATCATATATCTTAAGCTTAAAGCTTATATTACCATTTTTTTCTTAATCCCGTACATTTTATGCACTTTGTATTGGTCGAGGAAGAAGACGCATAAACTTCAGCATACCGTCTAAGAATTCTGGAAAGAGGGACTGAAATATAATAATAATGTATGTATGTGTGTGTGTGTGTGTGTGTGTGTGTGTGTGTGTGTGTGTGTGTATATATATATATATATATATATATATATATATATATATATATATATATATATATATATATATATATATATATATATATATATATCACAAAATGTACTTAATCTATAATTTGGTTGCATATGAAAGCACTGAATGCATAGTTTTTCTTATACTATTTATAAAGTAAAGCAGATGATGTATGGCACCACTACTTATTTAGTGTTCTTCCCCAAAATCACTGGCAAGATTTTATCTGGAAAGAACACAATACCAATTGTGAAAATAAATATTTAAAGTTCGATGGTTTATGCACATGACAATAACGTTTCATATACCTTGGCTGAAGTAATTGTTGAACATCTCTCTGGTGCATGAAGAAACTCTCAGTTCATTCAGAACCTCAGCCGTGTCAAGGGGGATGGTTGTGATTCCCCCTGATCGTCATGAAGCATGGAAAAGCCCTTATCTGTTCATAAGATCTTGAGTGCACAATCTTGATCTCAACATCCATAAGCACTTTGCAACTGTGAAAAAAAAAACAATCATTAACTGTACATAATATTTTTCTTTTGAAAAACAAAAAGAGCAACACCTTACAATCAAAGGTAAACAATAATACTATAGGGTATGATGTCTAAAAAGCTGTAGTATAAATATCTATCAAAGAAGGCTCACATTTAAGACTGAAAATGTACATAAGAACATAAGAACATAAGAACATAGGAGTCTGCAAGAGGCCGGTAGGCCTGTACGAGGCAGCTCCTTTGAACTTAAGCTCCCGTGAATCTAACCCCACCTAATATCGCTGTCCATGAATTTATCTAATCTATTTTTTAATGTGACAATTGTATTGGTACTCACCACATGACTGATAAGCCTATTCCACTCATCCACCACTATGTTAGTAAACAAGTTTTTGCCTATGTCCCTGTTGATTCTGCACGTATCCAGTTTAAACCTATTACTACATGTCCTATCCTGTTCTCTTACCAACAAAACCTTATGAATATCCCTCTTATTAAAGCCCTTCATCTATTTATAAACCTCGATCATGTCTCCACGCACCCTTCGCCTTTCTAGAGAATGCAAGTTTAACTGTTTGAGTCTTTCCTCGTATGGCAAGTTTCTTAACCCCTGAATTATCTTAGTCATCCTCCTCTGCACCGATTCTAACATATTGATATCCATTCTATAGTAAGGTGACTAGAACTGAACCGCATAATCAATATGAGGTCTAACTAATGCTAAATATAGTTTGAAGAAGACTTCGGCGCTTCTGTTGCTTACACTCCTTGAAATAAATCCCAGTACCCTGCTTGCTTGATTTCTAGTTACATAAGAACGTAAGGAGTCTGCAAGAGGCCGGTTGGCCTATACAAGGCAGCTCCTGTACACTCAACCCCACCTTACCTCACCATCCATGGCTTTATCTAACCTCTTCTTGAATGTATCTATGGTATTGGCACCCACAACATGGCTCCCAAGCCTGTTCCATTCGTCCACCACTCTATTAGTGAACCAATTCTTGCCTATGTCTTTGTTGAATCTGAATTTGTCTAACTTAAAACCATTGCCACGCGTCCTACCTGGCTCTTTCACTCTCAAAATTTTATTGACATCCCCTTTATTAAATCCCTTCATCCATTTATAGACTTCGATCAAGTCTCCTCGCACCCTTCGCCTTTCTAGAGAGTGTAGATTTAACTGCTTTAGCCTGTCTTCATAAGGCAAGTTCCTCACCCCCTGAATCATCTTCGTCATCCTCCTCTGTACAGATTCTAACATTTTGATATCCATTCTATAATAGGGGGACCAGAACTGAACTGCATAATCGAGATGAGGTCGAACTAGTGCTAAGTAAAGTTTGAGGATGACTTCAGCGCTCTTATTGCTCACGCTCCTTGAGATGAAACCTAGTACTCTGTTTGCCCGATTTTTAGCCTGAATGCATTGAGCCCTAGGACGGAGGTCAGCGCTCACTAGGACTCCTAAGTCTCTCTCCCGCCCAGACCTGCTTAGAGGAGTGTCATTTAAGGAGTAATTGTGTAAGGGGTTATTCCTACCTACACTCAAAATGCTACACTTCCCGACATTGAATTCCATCTGCCACTTCCTCGCCCAATCATATAGTCTGTCAAGCTCATCCTGGAGAACGGTAGCGTCGCTGTCTGATTGGATTACTCTACCGATCTTGGTATCATCTGCGAACTTACTGACATCGCTACTGATTCCTGTGTCCAAGTCATTGATGTAAATAATAAAAAGCAGAGGACCCAGCACCGACCCCTGTGGGACTCCACTCGTAACACTGCCCCATTCAGATTTCCTACCATTGATTTTCACTCTCTGCTTCCTACCACTAAGCCACGCCCTGATCCAGCTCAAAACTTTCCCATCTACGCCGTGAGCCTGTAATTTTAGTAATAGCTGGTGATGAGGGACTTTGTCGAACGCTTTACTGAAATCTAGATATAATATGTCATAGTTTTCATCTCTGTCAACCGCCTCGATTACTTTAGTGTAGAAGGACAACAGGTTAGTAAGGCAAGACCTACCCTTTGTGAACCCATGTTGTGAGTCATGAATTAAATTATGCTTTTCTAGATGGTCCCGAATGCTCCTGGCTATAATCGACTCTAACATCTTTCCCACAACTGATGTTAAGCTAATTGGGCGATAGTTTGAGGTGGCTGACTTGTCTCCCTTTTTGAAAATCGGCGTCACATTAGCTACTTTCCATTGATTGGGCACATATCCAGAATTTACCGACATTTTAAAGATATCGGCAAGAGGGCCACTAAGGACTTCCTTGCACTCTTTCAGAACCCTTGGGAATACTTCGTCTGGGCCCGGCGATTTGTTTTCTTCAACCTACCAATCTCATCCTGGACTACTTGCCTAGTGATGATCACATCCCTCAACTTGTCGTTCTCGTCACCCTCATATATCTGAACTCTCTCCGGAATGGTTGTTAGATTTTCCTGCGTGAAAACTGAGAGGAAATAGTCATTCATCATTTGGCTCATATCTTCTCCATTCTCAACGAGCTCGCCCGTGTTTGTTTTCAACGGTCCAATTCTGTCCCTTGTTTTCGTCCTGTACAATTTGAAGAAGCCCTTGGGATCGCTCTTGGCCTCGTTGGCTACCCTAATCTCATAATTTCTTTTTGCAAGGCGGTGTTCTTCTTCACCGACCTGGCTAGCTCAACATACCTACCCCTGAGGTGGATCTCTCCGTTCTTTATTTTCCTATAAATTCCTCTCTTCAAGCCTATTTCATGCTTGAGTCTGCGGGTCATCCATTTGGGGTCGTTATTTTCCTTCCTACGTGCTTGGTAAGGGATATGCTGTCTCTGACCCTCTGCAATTTATCTAACTAAATTATTGTAGGTCATTTCTACATGGTTCCCCTGTCTTTCCGGTTCCAGCCCTGAGATCTGGCCCTCATCCAGCCCTAAGGTTTCCCAATTTACCTCCTCAAGGTGTTTTCTGAGCCCCTCATAATCAGCTCTTCTAAAGTCGGGCACCAACACCGGGTTGAGTTCATGGGTCACCGCCCAGTCTAATTTAAACCTAATTTCCTTGTGATCACTGCCACCTAATTCTCCCCCAACATCTAGCTCGCTGATCATATACTCGGTGTTAGTTAAGACCAAGTCCAGAATGTTGTTACCCCTGGTGGGCTCTGTTACTGTCTGCTTGAGAAAATTATCTTGTATTACTTTCAGAAAATCCTCAGACTCTAGATCACCCACCACGCCTTCCCAATCTATATTCCTATAGTTAAAATCCCCCATTATGCAGACATTTTTGCTCCGGCTCGCCCTGCATTGTGCCCTCACTAAGACCCCTAAATCCCTCTCGCATCCAGACCTGCTTATGGGAGTGTCATTTAAGCAATAGTTATGTGAGGGGTTGTTCCTACCTACACTCAGAATACTGCACTTCCCTAAATTGAACTCCATCTACCATTTATCCGCCTATTATTGAAGCACTTTTCTGTATCTACAAAGCAATTGTGCAGCAATGACCCTTATTAGACCACGACTCTGCTTAGCCTACTGATTACTGTTAAGCTTATTATGAAGCCATCACACATACTAAGAGTATAAAATTTAATGATATATATAATCTGAAGCCAGTGATCAAGCCCATGAAATAAATTAGATTTGCTATTGTTAGTATCGAGGCTTCAAAATGGTATTATTGGAAGAAGAGTTGCATATTCTGGTGGTCCATAATTTTTTCCCTATAAGTACCGGTAGGACATTTAAGTATCTATAGTGTTAAGTTAGCCATTATATATATAGCTCAGCTCTGCGTAAAGTTTACCTTTTAGTGATGTACCCTCAAATAGCCTTTATTTCTCAAACTTAACCTAACCTAACCTAGTGTAGCCTAACGGGTACCCCGCCCCTTTCGTCCCCCTCTGTGGAACGAATTTATGTAAATTTAACCTAAGTTAATGAAGATTCCTGAAAGGAGGCCAGTTGGAAGACCAAGAAAAATCTGGAGATAGAACCACAGTTCAGCAATACACGACAGCTGAATATTGAGGAAAGAGTAGCACAAGAAGGGCCAACATGGAGGAGGATCATAGCAAATCCAACCCCAATCACAGAAATGGACGGACTATAAACGAAAATGATGAAAAATCTAACCTATCTAACCCTAACAGGGGGCTTCGCCCCTCTCGACCCCTCCTTTTGGAATGGAATTTGAGTAATCTAAATCTAAGTAAACTAACTTACCCTAACCTAACCAAACCTAGTCCAATGGAGGGGCTTCCCCCCACCTCGACATCCCTCTGTGCAATGAGATTTGATATATATATATATATATATATATATATATATATATATATATATATATATATATATATATATATATATATATATATATATATATATATATATATATATATATATTTTACAGCTTAGGAGACAGCTCAAGGGCGCAAAGAAAAAAAAGAAAAAAGGCCCTACTCACTGCTCCCGAACAGAGGTTAAAGGAGTGTCCAAAATCAGAGGTTAATTTCGGGAGGAGAGGTGTCCTGATACCCTCCTCTTGAAAGAGTTCAAGTCGTAGGCAGGAGGAAATACAGATGAAGGAAGATTGTCCCAGAGTTTACCAGCGTGAGGGATGAAAGAGTGAAGATGCTGGTTAACTCTTGCATAAGGGGTTTGGACAGTATAGGGATGAGCATGAGTAGAAAGTCGAGTGCAGCGGGGCCGCGGGAGGGGTGGAGGCATGCAGTTAGCAAGTTCAGAAGAGCAGTCAGCGTGGAAATATCGATAGAAGATAGAAAGAGAGGCAACATTGCGGCGGAATTTAAGAGGTAGAAGACTATCAGTATGAGGAGGAGAGCTGATCAGACGAAGAGCCTTAGCCTCCACTCTGTCCAGAAGAGCTGTGTGAGTGGAGCCCCCCCACACATGAGATGCATACTCCATACGAGGGCGGACAAGGCCCCTGTATATGGACAGCAATTGTGCAGGGGAGAAGAACTGGCGGAGACGGTACAGAACGCCCAGCCTCGAGGAAGCTGATTTAGTAAGAGATGAGATATGAAGTTTCCAGTTAAGATTTTGAGTTAAGGATAGACCGAGGATGTTTAGTGTTGAGGAAGGTGATAGCTGGGTGTTGTCAAAGAATAGGGGATAGTTGTTTGGAAGATTGTGTCGAGTGGATAGGTGGATAAACTGTGTTTTTGAGGCGTTGAAGGACACCAGGTTCTTCTTGCCCCAATCGGAAATAATAGTAAGGTCTGAGGCTAAGCGTTCTGCAGCCTCCAGCCTTGAGTCGTTAAGTTCCTGAAGGGTGGGTCTTCTATTAAAAGAAGTTGAATAATGCAGAGTGGAATCATCGGCGTAGGAATGGATAGGACAGTTCGTTTTGGAAAGAAGATCATCAATGAACAACAGAAAAAGAGTGGGAGATAGGACAGAACCCTGTGGGACACCACTGTTAATAGATTTAGGGGAAGAACAGTGACCGTCTACCACGGCAGAAATAGAACGGTCAGAAAGGAAACTGGAGATAAAGGTACAGAGAGAAGGATAGAAACCGTAGGAGGGTAGTTTAGAAAGAGATTTGTGCCAGACCCTATCAAAAGCTTTTGATATGTCCAGCGCAATAGCAAAAGTTTCACCGAAACGGCTAAGAGGATGACCAAGAGTCAGTTAAGAAGGCTAGGAGATCACCAGTAGAACGCCCCTTGCGGAACCCATACTGGCGATCAGATAGAAGGTCAGAAGTGGAAAGGTGCTTTTGAATCTTCCGGTTAAGGATTGATTCAAAAGCTTAAGATAGACAAGAAAGTAAAGCAATAGGACGGTAGTTTGAGGGATTGGAGCGGTCACCCTTCTTAGGTACAGGCTGTATGAAGGCATACTTCCAGCAAGAAGGAAAGGTAGATGTTGACAGGCAGAGGCGAAAGAGTTTGACCAGGCAGGGTGACAGCACGGAGGCACAGTTTTTAAGGACAATAGGAGGCACTCCATCAGGTCCATAAGCCTTCTGAGGATTGAGGCCAGAAAGGGCATAGAAAACATCATTTTGAAGAATCTTTATAACAGGCATAAAGGAGTCAGAGGGGGGATGAGTAGGAGGAATATGCCCAGAATCGTCCAGAGTGGAGTTTTTAGAAAAAGTTTGAGAGAAGAGTTCAGCCTTAGAGATAGATGAGACGGCAGTGTTGCCGTCAGGACTGAGGAGTGGAGGGAAAGATGTAGAAGTGAAGTTGGAGGAGATGTTTTTGGCTAGATGCCAGAAGTCACGGGAAGAGTTAGAGAAAGCAAGGTTTTGACATTTTCTATTAATGAAAGAATTTTTGGTTAGTCGGAGAATAGATTTGGCACGATTTCGGGCAGAAATGTAAAGTTCATAATTAGCATTAGTTTGAAGGCTCTGGTACCTTTTGTGAGCTACCTCTCTATCATTGACAGCACGAGAACAAGCATGATTAAACCAAGGCTTTTTAGCGTGAGGAGTAGAGAAAGAACGAGGAATGTATGCCTCCATTCCAGAGACAATCACCTCTGTGATGCGCTGAGCACACACAGAGGGGTGTCTATCCTGGAAGCAATAATCATTCCACGGGAAATCGGAAAAGTACATCCTCAGGTCGTCCCACCGAGCTGAAGCAAAATGCCAGAAGCATCGCCTCTTCGGTGGGTCCAGAGGGTGTACAGGAGCGATAGGACAGGATGCAGAAATAAGATTGTGATCGGAGGAGCCCAACGGAGAGAACAGTTTGACAGAATAAGCAGAAGGGTTTGAGGTAAGGAAGAGGTCTAGAATGTTGGGCCGATCTCCAAGACGGTCGGGAATACGTGTAGGGTGCTGGACCAACTGCTCTAGGTCGTTGAGAATAGCAAAGTTGTAGGCTTGTTCACCAGGATGGTCAGTGAAAGAGGATGAAAGCCAAAGCTGGTGGTGAACATTGAAATCTCCTAGGATGGAGATTTCAGCGAAGGGAGAGTGGGTCAAGATGTGCTCCACTTTAGAATTCAAATAGTCAAAGAATTTTACATAGTTGGTAGAGTTAGGTGAGAGATAAACAGCATAGATGTATTTAGTAATGGAATGACAGTGAAGTCTTAACCAGATGGTGGAAAATTCAGAAGAGTCAATGTCGTGGGTACGAGAGCAAGTGATGTCGTTGCGCACGTAGGCGCAACATCCAGCTTTGGATTGAAATTTAGGATAGAGATAGTAGGAGGGAACAGAGTAGAGATTGCTGTCAGTAGCCTCAGAAACCTGCGTTTCGGTAAGGAAGAGAAGGTATATATATATATATATATATATATATATATATATATATATATATATATATATATATATATATATATATATATACACCTTATAATCTATCCTAGACTAATGGGGGGGCTTTGCCCCCCTCGAGCCCTCTCCACAATAAGTTTTCATTAACATAAATCTAACCTAACCTAACCTAGCCTGACGGAGGGCTTCGCCCCTCTCTGAGGAACTAATTTAACGTGGGTCTTTTTCCTGCCAGTTCCCCATCTTTGCTGTTCATAGCGAAAGAAAAAAATGGCAATTATGGTGTGCGTCACTAATAGTAAATTTTACCCAGTCCAGCTGCGTTAGCACGAAGTCCCACAGTGTTAGATTAGTTTAACAGCTTTTAGTTAAGCCTAATTTGCCCTGTACTGATTCCAGCTATAATGGCTGGTATGCTGATATTCGTGTGTTGCAAGAACAATACTTTTTTTTGTAAGTTTTTGTTTTTATCTCGTTGTTTTTTACTTTTCTTTTTAATCTTTTGGTTATATTTAGTGTTAGCGACGCACACTTTAATTGCCCTTTTGTCTTTCCCTGTGCATGGCAAACTTGGGGAACTGGCGGGAAAACAGGGTTTAGGGTGGGGGGAAGGCAAATTAACGTCATCAGATATCTGGGGAAATATCCCTAAATTGGGGAATCCCTTAGTAAGATGTAAACTTTCCTTAGGTTACGCTCCGAAAAGACTATCGGTAAGGTTTAATTCACATGTGAAATGCACTTATGGAACAGTATCAACATTTACCTAGCCAACTGTGTGCGTTATTTAGGGTGTTTTGGGGGCATAGGTATTGTAAGAAATTCCCCCAATTTAGGGAAATTACCTTAGAGTTTTACAGCCATATTTTACTAATTTTGCCTCTCCCCACCCTAAACCCTGTTTTCCTGTCAGTTCCCCAAGTTTGTTGTGCATAGATAAAGAAATAAAGCGTGTGTCGTTAAAGGTACGGTAGGTAAATTTTACCAAATTATTTTTTGGTGGTAGTGGTATTCATGGGGGATGGAAGGTCATACAGCCATAGTATCCGACGGAAATGAGGTACAAAATCGTGCAATTCACTACATCTATCACCAGAAAAAACATAAACCACGTGAGAAAATCGTTGGTTGGGTGAAACCGTAAATTGTCCTTTTTTTCTTCTTCATATGAGTAACATCCTTGCAACACTTTAATATGCTTAAAGAGATGATTGAAAACTTTTGTATTAATTATTTACGTAAGCATCCCATAGGAAGCAAAGCTTTTTGGGCAAAACAGGATATGTAGACAACGTAAAACGAGTAAATCTTGAAGGAAAGCCAGCAGCTCCCAACCAACCTAGTGCCTAGGCACGTATGTATGAAGGTGTTATAGTAGATACATACATATACATATAAACATAGGTTTTATAAAACATTTTCACCAGAAAAAAATGATGATAATAATAATAATAATAATAATAATAATAATAATAATAATAATAATAATAATAATAATAATAATAATTTGGAGTATTATATATAGTTAATGAAAAAGAAGGGCATAAAGAAGGAAAAGGTAAGGACAAAATGGAAGTGTGTATATTCAGCACTGTTCTACAATACTTTTTTAATTGTTTTTAAATGAGCTTAGTGTGTGTAATGTTTTTTATGTGGTCAGGAACTGAATTCCAAAGTTTCGGTCCAGAGTAGCACAATGAGTGTTGAAAAAGTGACATTATGTAAAGGTGTACGGAGATTTCCTTGTGTGCGGGTGGGATAGTTGTGTTGTGGATGAGAGGTTACACTCCCACTATGAATTACCTTGTACATGTAGATTGCAATATAAATGTTATTTATGAAAAAAAATAATGTTTTCCTCTTTTAAAAGTCCTATGGTGTGATAAAAAAACAACAACCTGTTTGTTATAATTCTTACGATCTTTTGTAATCTGAATAAGGGTATAAGGTGTGTGGGCTATGTGTTACACCATACAGGAGTGCAGTATAGAAGATGAGGAAGGACATGAGCGTTGTAGAGGATTCTGAGCACATGCTTAGGCCTGGAATCAGTGGAGGCCCACCTCAGCTGTGCCAATAACAGGCAAAATCGACCAAAGTAACAAAGTAAGTAACATAAGATCTTTCACTTGATATAAGATACTGTTACACCACCGGCCCGCACACCATACTCTAAGCACGGGCAGGCGGTGTGCCTCAACCCCAGACCACCACACACGGGTCGCGAACACCCAGAATAGCAAGACACACCGCGCCGACGCTCCCAAGGTCGCCCCAACACGAGGGAAGCAAGGCAGGGCAAGGATGCTCACAATGCTGGTTTTCTACTTTACTTAACAGCTCCAACACGTACAGAACACTGGTTTATAAGGCACAGTAACTCCCAGTACTCAGAGGGGGGCAGACACAGCACAGGGTTCACAAAATCGAACAAGGCACGCAGGGGCACGGAGACAAGCGGCGCACGTCTCACATCTCTCGCAGCTGGGTTCTCTCCCTCCCTGCTCCGCGGCGCGGCCCGACGGCTCCCGGCCCGGCCGCCGCGGTGCACCCCACGCCGCCGGCCATCACAGCCCTCCGCGCCCCAAACTAGCACCCCCACACAAATAACACAAATGCCTATGAAAATATACCCCCTGGCGTAATACTATCCCCCCTTACAGAAGCAGTCGACCAGACTGCCCCAACATGCAACACACAACAATACATGGAATACACATAAATCAGTCTGTCCTCCACCACGTCCTTTACAGTGTCCTCTCGCGCCCCAAAGGGGCTCCGACTGTCAGCCATGCCGTCAACCAGCCGCCAGTCCTCAGTGGGCTCTTCCACGCCATCCGTTCCACGCAACGCTCGGGAGAGTCGACACCGGCTCCTGGCCTCCACCCTCGGGGCAAGGTGCCCTCGCCCGGCTGTGAATACCTCCCCACGCAGCCAAGCTCGAAAACCTCCGGGAACAAAGGGTACCTGTCCGGTCACCCTCTCCAGCTCCCGTCCGAGGCCACCAAAAGCCTTGGCCTGCGTCAGGTAGTCGAGACCCAGCAGGCACGGCTCGTCTCGATCGGCGACGTCCACCGGCCGGCGCTCCACAGCGCTGCCCACGCCGATACGAGCCTCCACTGGCCCCTCGAGCAGCACACACTACCCCGTGTCAGGCCGCGCCGAGGACTCCGCAGCCCCGGTGTCCACTGTCACGCCACGTGGCTACATCCGCTAATCCTCCCACTGGCAACGCGCTGGTCGGGGCTGCGGCAACTTACACAAGGCGGGGCCCGAGGGCGGGAGACGGCTGGAAGTCGGCCCCCTTCTCCAGCCCGTCCGCGTTTCCCGCCCGCGCCGCGTCCCAGGGCCTGGGGCAGGCGCTCGAGCGGTGGCCAGACTGGCCACCATCCTTACAGCGAGGCCGGAGGGCGTCGGGGCTCAGCCGGTCAAGGGAACGCGTCCTTCGCTCCCCCCGGGCACCGACTGCGCCTATGCCCCTTCTCGCCACAGCCCCCGCACGAGCCATGGAGACCCTCCGGGCTCGCCTTCCTCGACGCTGCCTTCATCTTCACCTTCGCCATCCGGCCCCGGAGGTCATGGCAGGGCGGGGCGGCCGCCCCTAGGCCGCTGGTCGTCGTCAAGAAGGCCCCGAACTCCAAGGCCCTCACCAGCGCGTCGAGCGTGTCCTCGGTCCACGGCAAGGGGTAAGAGTCCTCGACAGTCTCGTCCCTCAGCACCCAGGAGTCCACACAGAAGGGCTGCGTGCCGTCCTTCTTCATATCCCGGACTACCGCTGAGGACCAAGGACTGTCTGTCCGCTCCATCACTCCCTGTGCCGCCCGCTCGTCGACGGCGCGCTGCACTTCCTCCCGCCTGGCTGGTGCGATTCATCGGGGCGGGTTCTTGGTGGGCGAACTATTCCCTGTGTTGATGCTGTGCTTTACCAACCCCGTGCGACCCAGGTCCAAACCACCCCCGCTGAACACGTCCGCGCACCGAGCCAGGGTGTGGCACACCTCCGTCTGCGCCTCCGTCAGGTGAGCGGCGCTCCGGTGCGCCAAGTCCTCAAGGAAGTCGGGCAGCGGCCTCACAGCGGCCGACTCCGCGCTCCCCGACGCCTTCTCTTGTCGTCCCACCTCCTCACAGGTGCCCAACTTGGCACCAGCGGGTACTTTCCGAGCCTCGTCGGAGGATTTAGCCACCAGCACCGTGACTGACTCCATCCCCGCTCCTTTGAGACTCTGTCCGGCTGCCACACCATCAACCAGCTGCAGGCCCTCCGTGGACTCCACCGTGCCTTCCACTGCCATCGCGCCCGACCGGAAACACAGGACCCTGGTCTAGGTGCCCGGGGCAGGGTGCAGTCGCTCCGCCGCGACTACCTCTGCACAGCCAACCTCCTGGAGCAAAGGCGCCTGTCCGCGCAGCCTCTCCAGCTCCCGTCCAAGGTCGGCATAGGCCTCGCCCTGCGTCAGGTAGACGAGGCCCAGCAGGCACGGCTCGTCTAGATCGGCGACGTCTACCGACCGGCGCTCCACAGCGCTGCCCACGCCGATACGAACCTCCACTGGGCCCTTGGACTGCACGCAGTGCCCCGTGACGCCACACAGCCTTTGTGGCGCGTCCTGGAATCGTGTGGCGGCCAGCGTGTCAGGCCGCCCCAAGGTCCTCTCGGCACCCTCCGCCAAGCGGCCTGGCTTGTCCACTGAGCCCCGCAGCGGTGTTGCCAACAGCAGCGCCTCCCCAGTCTCGCCCCAGCCCTGGGCAGCAGCTGGCATTTCGAAGTGGGCCTCCCATGCCAGCTTCCCGTCGTGCTCCGCTGCCTCCCTGAGCGCCGGGAGGCTGAGGGGCCGCAGAGGGGAGAGGGCGGACCACATGGGCTGCAAGCCGGCCAGCATGGTGGAGAGGGAGGCGGTGAGAGAGGCTACGAGGCGGGGTGAATGGGTCCGACTCCAGCACCAGCTGGACCCTAAGGAGCGGTTCCGACGGCTCCCCAGCCTCCTGCAGCCTCCAACGGCTCTGCCACTACGCCACCAGGCTTCAGGGACCTTACCAAGGGCACCACGCGGAGCCCCGCCAGTCCGCCACCCCGGCACCCGCCGCCAGCACACGTGACGCTTCCTCTTGTTCCTCCGCGCCTGACATTGCCACCTCTCGCCGCTGCCTCTCCGAACGGCGGGAAGCGCATGGGGGAGAGAGCGGACTACGTGGCCTGCGAGCCGGCTGGCATGGAGGAGAGGGAGGGGGTGAGGGAGGCCACGAGGCGGGGTGAATGGGTCCGACTCCAGCACCAGATGGACCCAAGGGAGCGGCTCCGTTGGCTCCCCAACCTCCTGCGGCAGCTACTGGCTCCCAGTGTTGCCAGGTGTGCGCCCTCTATTCTGGCTAAATGTGTAGCAGAAACTAGCTAAAAACTGGCTAACATCTAATGGAAATCAGCTAAAAAAGTGGCTACAGTAATATTCCATAAACAAGGTATAATACATCAAAAAAAAATGCATTGACTTTTGCTAAGTGATGAAAATCAAATATGATCAGTACTCACATTTACAACTCCTCAATAAAGATATCCTGCAGTTCAGCATCTTTGTCTGCCATTACGTATCCAGCAGATGATGCTATTGGGTGGTGTGGAGATGAAGTTGATGGCTGGTCTGGGGATGCCGTTCTTGTTAGGTATTTAGCGTTTCCTTTCACATAATCCAACACATCATTTGGAAATTCGTATGTGGAGCAAGTTTTACCCATCCTTTTCAGGCCATATCTAATGTGAAGAATTGCATTGACTGTATCGGTGTTCATCTTATTTCTTAGTTTATTTTTCACTAGGTTCATCTGACTGAATATTCTTTCGACTTCAGCATTCGAATGTGGCAAGCTGAGAATTGTTAAAGCACATGTGGCAAGTTCCAGGAAGGGAACTGCGTTAGCAGCATCTTTGTACTCAAGTACTTCTACCCAAAATTTCACCGTGTCTTTAGTTTCTGACCATTTTATCAATGTAATGTTTGACCACTGCATATCAGCCTTTGCAATAATCTCAGAGCTAAAGTTCATAGACTCTAAAAGAGGACAGATCGAGTCCTTAACTACACGCAGTGTTTGAGAGACACTAAGCACAGACATGGTTTTGAGCACTTTGATGTTGTCTGGTACTCTCTGGCGAAGCTGTTTGATAAGCTCTATCAAAAATTCACTGCTTCGATTGCGCAAGTTTTTTTCTTGCTCTGGAGTGATGCTGGACTCCTGTAGCTTCTTCTCTGCTTCATAACCAAGGTTGATTCTTGGGATCAGGTACTCTTCCAGATTGCAAGTGAATGGGTCAATGCGATGAGCCTGGGTAGGTAGTACTACTCTGTTCACTAGTGTTTTGATCAAAAAAGTTAGATCTTCAAGCAACTTAGTTGGGTCACTATCATTTGCCTCAAAATTCTTGTTCACTCTCTCAGTTTCAGTTAAGATGGACTTCAAAAATAACAGGTATACATAATTGAAGTCATCACAGTACATTTCGTACAACATTTCTGATGCATAGCAACTTTCACTTCTAGCAATTTCGAAATGAGTCTTTAATTCCAGCCACTGGTCACATATAACTTTTACGGCAGAAGCAATCGACATCCATCGTGTCTGGCAGGCCTGAACTATCTTGTGTGGATTATGTCCGTCATTTATAAGTTGATAAAGGTCCTTGTATGCTTGTTGCCTAGATGATGATCTAGCAAACCAGTTGTAAGTTTCACTAACAAGAAACTCCAAGTTCCTGGGCAAAGTGCGAGAACTTGCCTGTGACACTGCTAATTGTAAAGGGTGACACACACATCTTACGAGCACCAGTGATGGGATTTCTTCTTTCAGCTTCTGATAGACACCGTTGTTAATGCCGACCATCACACTCGCATTGTCTGTTCCAATACCTATCAAATTATGCAGATCAAGTCCATGTTCATCCAGGGTTTTCTTTAGAACATCAACAATGGCACTAGCATTGCATTCAGTCAGTGGTGCAAGTTGCAAAAATGTAGAGACAATGTTTTTTCCACTTTCACTGTAATAGCATATTACTATTCCTAGATACTTAGTAACTGAAATGTCAGTTGACTCGTCCAGCAATAAACTAAATTTTCTTCCATTAATATCCTCTCTCAGTTTACTTTCAAAGTGTGGCATCATGACATGCTTGATTACAGCTGTACACTTTGTTCTGTGAAGTGACATTTCCATTCCTCTTTTATCATCTCCAAAGCACTTTTTAACAACATCAACAAGGTGATCACTTGTGTTCATAGAACAATGCTCTGCTATGAAAAGAGCTAGTTGTGCCTCATTCCGTGCTACAGTATTGGATTTATCTAGCTTATGTAAAGAAATTTTCATTTGCCTTGCTGAAGAGAATGGCTCGCTGTTAGTCAGGTGTTTCTTACTTTTCGAGTGTTCCTTTATGTCATAAAGTTTTGCTCTAAACACAGAATTGCAGAATCTACAACGAGCGTTGCTTGCATCGCCAGGGATTTCCATTATCCAGTCTTTACAGAATCCCTCCTGGAGCCACTCTTTTCTAAATTTCTGTGTGTAGGTTTGTTTCGGCATCTTGATAAACAAAAATCACCACACTGATTGATTAATTCCCAATTTTCACACTGATGCGTCTAAGGCCGGTTATACGCTCCACTGAATGCACAGCAGGAAGGCAAATTGTATAGTTGACGAGCTAAAACTTATGCTGTGGAGTCTGGGAGAACACTGGATGAGTACCAGTCGCCGTCGGGGACGGGACCGAGCCTTCCCTAACGCTACGTGAAGTGGACGCGTCTCAGACCCGTATCTGGTAACCACGACGGTCCAAACTGACAACAGAATCCATCTGATAAAGTACTAATAATAACTTTATATATATAAAAATATATATATATATATATATATATATATATATATATATATATATATATATATATATATATATATATATATATATATATATACCATTACTGCCAGATAGAAAATGGCTAAAAACTGGCTGTTTCTTATGAGTTTTTGGCTATCTTTCTGGCTATCGGCTAGATGATTATTTTTCTGGCTACATGCAGCAAAATTCGGCTAAATCTAGCCAGAAATTGGCTGACCTGGCAACACTGCTGGCTCCGCCACGACGCTACCAGGCTCCAGGGGTCCTTGCCAGGGGCCCCAGATAGGCCCCAGCTGGACCGCCGCCCCGGCGTTTCCCGCCAGAACTGGGCCTTCTTCCTCCGCGTGCGACGTTGCCACCTCTCGCTTCTGCCTCTCCGCCTCCACCTCCTCCTCCAGCCGTTCGCTCCTCACGCTGTCGCAGGCCCGGTCCGTGTACGGCTGCGTTTCCACTTTCAGAGACGAGAGACTGCTCTGGAGGACCTCGGCAAGATGGCGGGCCTGCTCAGCCTGCTCGCGTGCCCTCTGAGCCTGCTCGCGTGCCTGCTCGTCTAGCCTTCTGGCCAGCTCGTCTGCCTTCTGAGCCTGCTCAGCCTGTCTCGTCTCTGGGCTCTCCCTCCAGGAGGGGGGCAGACGCACGTCGCTCACAAACAGGGCAGGGGGAGAGCTGCGCACAAGGGGCGGCGCGCTCTCTGTCGGGCCGGCAGCTCCCTCCTCAAGCCCTCCCTCGTCACATGCCTCCGCTCCCAGCTCCGCAACTCCTGGTCGGGCCGCGCAACCTGCGCTAACTTCACCCCACAACGCCCAACGCCAACACCCCCCCCACCCAAATAATCCCCTACTATAATACATTGAAACATATTAACAATGTATTTGATATATATTTCTGGCGTAACAATACTATTTGTGATAATGATTGCAATTGTTCACGGTATGTGTCTGAAATCCATGAGTGTGTGCCAGTTATAACAACACTTTTATGTGTTTGTCAAAAAATGATGCCATGACTTTGTTCTTGCCAGAAAGCAATTTCCTCTATGCCACAGGTAACACTTCCTCCCACCGTTGAAAGTCTTCACTTTGAAGCACACTTTTTTCTTGGTTGAAAATCAAACTCGATCTTTAATAATGTCGTTGAAACCATTCTCTCCTTTCAATGTTCAGCTGTTTGTTGTTTCGATTAAACTCACAATGTAATGTCGTCAAAATCCACTCTAGCTCAAAGAATGTGTTAAAATCGGTCATAAAAAGAGAATGTCGATTCATCGGTCATAAAAATATTAGTATAAATAGTTACTAAAATATATTAGTATTGTTAATGCAAATACCTCTCTTCCCTCTCACTATAAAAAATCTTCTCTCCATACACTACATGCATCTTTCCCCCCACTCTACTCTCCTGACGGCAACACTGCCGTCTCATCTATCTCTAAGGCTGAACTCTTCTCTCTTCTCTCAAACTTTCTTCTCTCTCCACTCTGATCTTCTCTGACTCCTCTCCTCCTAACTCTTCTCTAACTCTTTCTAAATGTCTTCTGGCCTGTGCCTTTCAATATGTCCTCCTACCCCTTCTATCTCATGCTCAGTTTACCTCTGGCCTGCCTGTGCCTCCATTGTCTTAAAACCCTGCCTCCGTGCTGTCACCCTGCCTGGTCAAACTCTTTCGCCCTCTTGTGTCATCCTCTCCTTTTCTTCTTGCTGGAAGTGCCAAGGGTGACCCTTCCACCCCTCAAACTGCCCCCCTCAATCCTCAAACTACCCTCTTCTTTTTTCTCTTTTACTTTAAATCTAAAGCTTAATCATTCAATCACGGAAGACTTTTCAATCTAAAGCTCTGACCTTCTATCTAATCGTTCCGCAGTATGCGTTTCCCTTTGATCTCTTCCTATCTCCTTCCCTCTATGGGTTCTTAACTGACTCTCTGGTCATCTTCTCTCTTCTTTTGAACTGTGGCTTTTTTCTCTTATCTGCATCAGAAATTGCTTTGCTTGGTCTGCACAAATGAAACTACCCTCTTACGGTTTCCTTTTTCTCTCTCTCTTCTTCTATCTTTCCTACGGTTTTCAGACCGTTCTATTTCTCTATTTCTCCCCGTGTCAGATTCGGTTTCCTAAATTTAATCTATTTGTCCCTCTGTCCCTGTCCTCTCTCCTTCTCTTTCCTTCATTGTTCTGTTGTCTGATCAATCTTTCTTTTTTCTGTTGTTGTCCATTGATCTTCTTAACTTCCATGATTGTCCCATTCATAACTTTTTAATAGAAGACCCTCAGGCTTCAGACTTAACGACTTTCAGAGGACTCCCACCAGCAACTTGAGGACGCAGAAGGCTGGGCTTTGGGGCGATTCAAGTGGGACCTGAAACCATTCTTCGCCTGACAACATCTCACAAACACACATCTTCCAATCTCAAAAACACAATCTCACTCTACCTACTTCTCCACAATCATCTTCCCTCCAATATCACCTTCAATCCTCAACATCCTCAATTCTCCTATCTCCTCTCTTCTCAATACTAAACTCACTCTATCGACAATACTAAATCACTCAAACTCTTTTCTGCTTTCTTAGGCTGTCCGTTCCCCTGCACAGTTGCTGTCCATCCTCCCCTGCACAGTTCATGTCCTTATGTGGATCCTCACCTCTTTTCTGGGGGGAGCTCTCAGGCGGGAGCTCTGGCCTGCACTCTCTCCAGCTCTCTCTCAGGTCTCACAGACTTAACTCTTTCTTTCATCCTCTTGCCCCTCTTCGTATCTTCTCTTCTCTTTTCCTTTCTTCTTCCTTCGATGCTTCTCTTCTGACCTCTCTTCTGATATTTCCCTGCACTGACTCGACTTTCACTAATGCTCTCCCCCCTTCCGCGGCCCTGCTGCACTGGACATCCTCTACCTGCTCATCAGCCCTTATGCTGTAACAACCTCTTCCTATCTTAATTTTTTCCTTCCTCTATCTTTCCCCCTCTCTGTATCTCCTCATCCTGTATTTCCTCCTGCCTACGACTTGAACTTCTCAACTTCCCCATCTTTCCTTCCCAGAGCCTTTCAGGAAGAGCCTCTTTCTTTTTTTTTTTTTTTTTTAAGGAGCCTTTTTCTTTTTTATTTTTTTTTTTTGTAAAAAAAAAAATTTTCCTTTGCTAAAAAAAAAAAAAAAATAAAAAAAAAAAAAAAAAAAATATGTTATATATTATTGTAAATTATGAATTATATGTTACAGGTGTACAGTGATTACCATTCACCTTAACTTATTAACTGTTGTGTACCATTGCTTTTATACAGTGTACAGGCTGAAATTACACATACCTCATAGTTGCGTTAATTTCTTAATGGTAATAGTCAAGTTTCACTCTTTAATTGCGTTTCAAATACCCTTCGTTCAAACATTAGCAAGTGTGTGTTTAAGGCAAGGGTTGAGAACCTGGCCACATGAAGAGGAACGAGGCTGTAGCCTGTAGTTGAAATGTACCGAGTTCAGGAAAATGCTTCCGCCCACCCTTACAGGACCCGCAGTTCGTGTGCAGGATGTGCAGGACCCTCACAGGCTGGGACAAACCAGGCTGACCCTAGATTCCGCAAACCGGGGTCGATAGACGGGCGGCCCAGATCGAGGTAAGTAAGGTCGACCGACGGCCCTCGTGAGGTTCTCCGTCCTCCGCGCATTCTCCTCAGCCTCAAGACAGGCAACTCATTCAGTCACCTCACACTCTCCTCCCCCTCTCTTCTCTCTCTCTCTCTCTCTCTCTCTCTCTCTCTCTCTCTCTCTCTCTCTCTCTCTCTCACTATAACAATAGAAAAAATAATTCATATATATGTCAATATTGGTCAATATAATGAATAATAATGAAATAAGTAATAATAGTAATGATATAATAATAATATTAATAATATAATTGTTGTTTATATAAATAATAAAAATAATATATTTTATATTTACTATTTTTTTTTTATTTATATTAATACTGTATTATAAGTCGTAATAATGCAATGACAATTATTATCATTATTATTTATTAATAGTTTTCCTTAGGGTTATGATGATCATGTTTTTATTATTATTAGTAGTAGTAGTATTGTTATTATTATTATTATTATTATTATTATTATTATTATTATTATTATTATTATTATTATTATTATTATTATCATATTATTATTATTATTATTATTATTATTATTATTATTATTATTATTATTACAATTATTATTATATATCATTATCATTGTGATGAATATTATTTTCATTTTTGTTACTATTATTATTACTATTTGCTGATTATAATTTTCAGTTTTGTATGATTATAAGAATTATGGTATTACTACCAGTCTATACCTACTACTACTGCTACCACAACTACTATTACTATGATAGTACAACTGCTGCTGCTGATGCCACTACAGCTGCTCCAACTAATAATAATACGTAATAATAACAAAATATCAGAAGCAATATACTAATAATATGTATAATAATAAAGTTGAAAGCACAAAATGCATTATTATTTTTTCACGTAATTTTTATCCAATTTACTCATTTCACTTAGGGCCGCTTGCACAGTCGTTTTGTTTGTTTTGATCGTTACCAATGGCGCCGATCAACGCTATAGTTTTTCACGTGAAACTGGCCGATGGGGTAGTGGCGGCAGCCATTACCCCATCGGCCAGTTTTAAGTGGAAATACTATAGCGGCGATCACCGCCATTGGTAACGATCAAAACAAACAAAATGACTGTGAAAGCGGCCCTTAGTCAGTCTTCTTCTCATCGCAAGTGCAGTCATAATTATTTACCCACTCATTCTATGAGAGAGAGAGAGAGAGAGAGAGAGAGAGAGAGAGAGAGAGAGAGAGAGACCTCCTCCTTTGAAAATAACCTGTTACCGCTGAATTGTGAAAGAGAATAGTAGAGGAACCGCGCGTAAGAGAGAATGAGAGATCCCTCCCCGTGTCGTCATTGACGTCATGCGCGTCGGTCGGCCTTGCTTATGTCGACCCTCTTGTGTGGCCTGAACGAGTACGGCGATATAATCAACAACATACCCTGAAACCCCTGCCCGTGTCCTCTCTCCACGCCGAGCAACCAGTGCGTAAAGGAGGCGGTTTGTTCTTTTTTTACGTATTTACCGCTTCGTGATTTCGTGGCCACAGTGCAGTCGCTCTTGTTTTGCTTCCGTTCTTTACGTAGTTTTTGCGCTTGGTTTCGTTCTCTTTCTCTTGTTTTTTTCTGTGTTTATGTGAGTTGTTTTTCTTCCCTACTGTCCCCTTGTTCCTGGTCTGTTTCCTATCTCTCTGTCTGTCTTCTTTTTCCTATATATCTATTTTCATTTTCATATCTACTACTAGTACAACTGTGATTCTTGCCTCCTCCTCCTCCTCCTCCTCTTCTATTTCCCTGCTCTCTGACATCTAACATCCTTTTAAACATTGCTTATTACTCTCTTTCCTTCTTATTTTCTCTCCTCCTTTTCCTCCTTTTCCTCTGTGACTTCTACTTTCTTTATGATCACAAAACAGTCCAGGAAAAGCCCAGCAACTTCTGTTTCACACTAAACTCTTGGGGTGTTGTAACTATTTATTTCAACCTGTTGAAGGTACATCAATTAGCATCGGTGAATGGTACAAATATGCAAAAATAACAATCGGCACTACGCCCAACAAACTAACCGGATTAAAGTTGTATTAATATAAATCGTAGTAGTAAATCACTGAATATTTTCACCTCAACAAAGCCTCTTGAGAACCATTACAAATATGCACCACACAAATCATGCCCAAAACCCTACATAGGAGCATACAGTAGGAAATGTCACAGACACAATTCAACCATTGACAGTGGTCGCTGGGAAACCCTAAATACATACATAAATATCACAACATTGCACTTACATTGTAATGCTTCAGGTTTAGCGTGAAAAATATGCAGCCATCCCTAACCAAAGCCAGCACCGGCAAGTTCACCCTGGCCACCTCGACTCAGCCCCTGTAACGTTAACATATATACATAACCGCTATTTCATCACTGCCCTTCTAACATCGTGTATCAAAGGCACATCTTATACACTGTAAACTAAAACAAGTTCAGCTAAATACCTGTATCCTTGCGGCCACCTCAACACCAAGCACAGCCCAGAGTGACCACACGGCAGCGGGGCCTCCCGGCTGCCACGAAAGCAACAAAATGCGCAGCGGCATACGCCAACGAACATATAACCATGAATTTAACAGATATCCCAAAAGTACGGTACAATAACCATCAGAAATCATTCCTAAACATTTTCCCAATATCCAATGACACACACAAGTAAACAGGTAGGTTACTCAGTAGAAACAATACAAAATCAAACGAGAATCTATCATCCCGTTGTGGATGACACAACTTCTACGAGAGGCTTTTCGGACAAGCGAACTGAGGCGCCGAGACGTTTAAGAATGCGGGCCTTAGGGTCATATTCTGATACTTTTCGGCCCCCAATCTCACGCATTTGACGTAGGAGTTTTGGGCATTTTCAGTGGTAATTTTATGACTCCTCTAGTAGACTGACCCTTATTCAATACCATGAACCGAAAAAATACTGATTAGAACACGATTGATCTACATTTTGGCCTTTGGAAATAGTTGATGTGCAGTGCTTAAAAACTGTAACACTTTCCTGTGCCCCTACCTTCCCCCCCACCATCTCCATTAGTAGTAACAAATGTACGGAAGTGGGGGTAATTTGGAAGTGGGGGGGACTGGAAGTGGGGGTTGGGGGGGTCAGCGGTCATGGGGGTTACGGAAGAGGGGTATCTGGACCCCCTCCCTAACCCCCCACACCCATCTCTTTTACCTTTCACCCCCCCTCACCCCTCTCGGACTAGCGTACAGCGAGAAGGTGATGGAGTGGGGTGCCCAGCAGGGCGGGAGGAGGGGGGACGGAGAAGGATACTTGAAGGTTAAGATACGATCTTTCGTTGCCCCTCGACTGACCACGAGATTATAATCACGGAAAAGGTTAAGGACATGAGGATAATGACCAGGCTGAAATATGAATTGACTCTCTAATGCAAGTCCGAAAATAAAATAAAAAATCGCCATTGCACGTAAGACTCGATAAATTATTTAAGTTTTTGCTGGATGTTTTGTATCATTAACTGCTTATTTCTCAGTTCTCAACTTGTTTCTGGTTATTACTTTCCTCAACTTATATATATTTTTTTACTCCGGTTATTTGGTGCCATCTAACCCTAAACACTGCAGCACCAAGTCTTTTTTTTCTGATCGAATTTACCTTTTCCGTGAAAAAGGGATCATGTGTGTGTGTGTGTTCCATTCCCTCCGATTCTTGAGAAATCTGCGGCTAGCTCGAAATTTTGTGGGCCATCTTTTTAGCCGATTATATGCTCGAAGCGGAATTTAGTGAGGATTCTTATGGTATCTTCAAATTCCTCATACGTCTATTAGTTCCCGAGTTACACCGAGAAATTGATTTTTTTTCTCTCGTCAGAGTAGCCTAACAAATAAAAAACACTCATTAATTAATGTCTTAAATCTCATTTCTTAACTTATTTCTTCTTATTTCTTTTCTCAACTTGCATTTCTTTATATTTTCTGCCTGCTCTTCGGTGTCATATGACATTAGACGTTGCCGCATCGAGTTTACCTTTTTCCGTGAAAAAGGGATCATGTGTGTGCGTGTGTGTGTTCCATTCCCCTCCGATTCTTGAGAAATCTGCGGCTAGCTCGAAATTTTGTGGGCCATCTTTTTTAGCCGATTATATGCTCCGAAGCGGAATTTAGTGAGGATTCTTATGGTATCTTCAAATTCCTCATACGTCTATTAGTTCCCGAGTTACACCGAGACAGCTGAATTTTTTTTTGTCTCGTCAGAGTAGCATAACAAATAAAAATCACTCATTAATTAATGTCTTATATTTAATTTCTTAACTTATTTCTTCTTATTTCTTTTCTCAACTTGCATTTCTTTATATTTTCTGCCTGCTCTTCGGAGTCATATGACATCGAGTTTACTTCTTTCCGTGAAAAAGGGATCGTGTGTGTGTGTGTGTGTGTGTGTGTGTGTGTGTGTGTTCCATTCCCCTCTGATTCTTGAGAAATCTGCTGCTTGCTCAAAATTTTGTGGGCCAACTTTTTTAGCCGAATATATGTTCCGAAGCGGAATTTAGTGAGGATTCTTATGGTATCTTCAAATTCCTCATACGTCTATTAGTTCCCGAGTTACACCGAGAAAACTGAATGTTATTCTCTCGTCAGAGTATCCTAACAAATAAAAATCACTCAGAGCTCCTCATCTACGTTCCTTAGAAAGATTGCCATATGTTACTATTAAGAAACTTATCCCAACAACTGCAAATTTGACGCACTTTCATCGAAAACTTAATTTTTAATAATTTTTTATTTACTTTTATGGCGCGTTTCGCGTCATCGTCCGCCAGAACCTTTTACCCTTGATGACATGAAATGCGTCATCGTGCGCGAGAGGGTTAAATAAGTCAGATTTATCTCAAATTCACTGTCTGGGCAGACAAATATTCGGAAAAGAGAAGGCAAACCAGTTTGTAGATATATATAAATATGCCGTATATTCACGTCCTTATGGATATCTTCTTGTTGATTAGGGTATAAATACTCCTGAATCCCTACAGTTTCGCTCAAACATTGTTGGAGAGCCTCCCAGATGAACGCGTATTCCAATGGTGAACTCCAGGAAAAGGAACTCTTACACGTTCTATACTCCCAACATAACGAACCCTATGGTTTAAGCTCTCAGCTACTTCTGATCTTACTCTCTTAAGCCTTTGCAGTTACTTTCTTAAACCATCG
>NC_066530.1:7139566-7154062 GCF_024679095.1 Eriocheir sinensis | reverse complement strand
ACAGACTCGCCTTCCACCATCTTAACACATGTAATCTCTCTTGCTTGAAGGTTCCCACAAGTATAATTTTCTCGCCGTCAACGTCACGCCCACGACTAACTTGATTCTATTCCCCTGTTGAACGGTGATATAGGTTTGTTTTTCTCCTCCTCCTCCTCCTACTACTTGTTCCCCTTTATTCCATCTCCTCCTCCTCCTCCTCCTCCTCCTCTATCTCATTCCTCCTGTTTTCTTCCCTGATTATTCCATGACATCTCTTACGTTTCGTCTTATCCTCTCTTTATTTCATATATATATATATATATATATATATATATATATATATATATATATATATATATATATATATATATATATATATATATATATATTTTCTCTCTGCCAACACGATTCTACCACACTACCAACAGTCAACCAGATAGTCTCCGCCTTCCTCTCCTCGCTTTCCTTCCTCCATCATACCCCTCCCACCCTCTAGCATACTTTTGCCCCTCGTCCTCCGCCTCCTCCTCCTCCTACCCTCGTTGTCCCCTCACATCCTCCCCCCCCCCCTGCCCCTTCGTCCAGTGACGCCCCACACAACCTCCTTTTACCTCTCCGCAACATCGTCTCCCTCTCCCCCTCCCTTTCCCATTACACACAACATGACGGACTTTGTGACAGACTCGCTAAATCCAGGTTGAGTTATCGGGGAATCTTTCCTGCCCTGTTTTTTTTGTTTGTATGTTTATAGTTTTTTTCCTTCGTTTTGTTGACTATGGTTGGTTTTGTTTGTTTCTTGTGTGAGTTGGTTTGTGATACTTTCTATATCTTTTTTTTTTTTCTTGGTGTCTCCTTAACACTTTTTTCAGGTGAATTGTCGCTTTTCCTTCGTGGTGGTTTCTTTGTTATGTTTTCAGGCGTACTCAGCATTGTTTGCAGTTACTGGTCTGTTAATTGTCACATTCCAGGGAAGATTTTCATCACATTTACTTATTTTATTAGGGGAGAAGACTGGGTAACAAAACATAACATTAATTTTCCAAACATATATGCGTTAGCTTACAAAGTCAAACTTGAATTCTTTCGAACCTTCTCTTTACAACAAATGAAGCACACAGCGTTCTGAATACCCTATTTTTATAATGCAAATAAAACGTACGTGATGTAAAGCAAACCCAAATACTAGTAAGGAATATAACATAAGTAGTCCAAAAGGCCGGAAGGCCTATGCAAGGCCAAAGAAAAAAAATGCACTGACACTTTGATAAAAAATAAAACAGTCCTCACACTGACTCGTCAGTTACTGCGCAGGACATCCGTGTCGCCGAGCACAGGTGTGGCGCCGCTCACACTCATGAATCTCACTACTCTGACTTTTCTCTGCATTGTCTGTATGGAATCACATCCCGCCAGTCTTGCTCCGATGTGTGTTCTGCCTCAGCGAGCGTTACCGCGCTCACTGTTTCTTTTTCTTGGCGGCGCCGCGATGCGAGTTCTCTTTGGCTTGACTCTTGCCCGTGCCCTTGGCCCTGGCATGGAGGCATAGGGATGATAAAGGAGAGGTATTCAACCCATTCCTCTTTCACCTTCCATTGTATCATTTTCCAACGATCCATCGAGACACCCTTCCGTGCATTCCTTCTGATCTTCCCTCCCACACATCCTCCCCATCATTACAATACCATTATCATCATCATCATCATAAGCAGCAGCAGCAGCAGCAGCCATCACCAGTTCACTATATCACTACTTTTTTTCTTTTATTAACCCTTTCATCCCTTTACTTCTACTCGTCTTTATTTCCCTTCTTTCTCCGTCTGTCCCTCCTCCTCTCGCCCCCGTTATTCTACCCAACCCAAGAAGCACAAAAATGTTACCTGTACCCCTCTCTTTCTATCTTCTTGTCTCCCCTCCTTTCTCTTCCTCATCATCATCTTCCTCCCCATATACCCTACGCCCCTGTCCACCCAGCAGTGAATGGGTACCAGGTATTAATTGGGGGTTGTGTCCCGTCTCCTAGGATCTGTTCCCTTCTCCTATAATTCCTTCCCCTCCTGTCTCTCTCCGGCATATGACCACAGATGTTGCGCCGACTAAACGAAACTTTCCAACTTTTCTTCCTCCCCATCCTTGCCCAGGAAAAGCACGAACAGAAAATAGGTAAAATTAGAGTTTCTTTTCCCTCCTCACCTCCTCTTCATCTCCTCACCTCCCTTTCACCCATGAACATGAAGGAATAGGTGAAGTCAGAGCTCCTTTTCTCTCCTCACTTCCCACACTCGTCTCCTCACCTCCTCCTCTTCATCTCCTCGCCTCCCTTTCACCCATGAACAGGAAGGAAAAGGTGAACTCAGAGCTCCTTTTCTCTCCTCACTCTCCTGTGTCCTCATCTCTTTCTCTCCTCCTACTTCCTCTCCCTCACACAAGAACAGGAATTTTGAGGCGAACTCACGCTTCTTTGCTCTCCTCTATTCTCATCTTCTTATCCCTCACCCCCTCCACATCTTTCCAGCAAGCACACCAGGAAACCTAAAAAAAGGCTGTTCTAAGGGGTTCATGTGTCTTCTGTCTTCTCACCTCCTCTTCATCTCATCTCCTCCTTCCATCTCATACGCAGGAAAAGCAGGAACAAGGAAGGACAGGGTTAAATATAAGCTCCTTTTCTCTCCTCTCTTCTCGCCTTCCTGTCTCCGCTTCATCTCGTCAACTCCTCGTCACCTTCTTCCCCTCATTTCCTTCCAGCCTTCACCAAGGGAAAGAATAAACAGGAAGGAATTGGTAAACTTTGAGATCCTCTTCTTTCCTCTCACCTTCTTTTCATTCTTCTCTTCTTTCATATCCGAACTTTCTTTCCTCTCGTCTCTTCTCACCTTGTCTCCTTCCAACCATTACACATGAAAACCAAGACGCAAACAAATATATTAGCTCTCCTCTCCTTTCCCTCCTCCTCTCACCTTCTTGTCCCCGAGCTGCCTGACGCCGCAGGTGAGGTTGGCCGGGATGCCCACAGGTGTGGTGACCTCGACGGACGTGGGCAGGAAGTAAGGACAGGTGGGACACAGCTGATCCGCCTCCAGGGTTCTGTGGGCGGCACCTGCGGAGGGAGAGGGGGGGGTTAGTTTGATGTGGGAGGCAGCGGTGTGAGGGTGGGGAGGAGGAGGGAGAATATGGGGTGGGTGAGGAGGATAGAGACTGGGGTAGAAAAAAAGGTTGGGTGACATCTGTGAGGGGGTAAGACTTTGTGGGGAGGTTTGTGGGATCAGGGAAAAGCTGGGTAGGGAGAGTGTGTTAGGGAGAGGGGAGTACAGTGGAGAGGCTCAGAGAGAGAAACAGAGATAAATAGATTGAAAGAGGCAAGAAAATATGAATATGAAATGCGCACACACACACACACACACACACACACACACACACACACACACACACACACACACACACACACACACACACACACACACACACACACACACACACACACACACACACACACACACACACACACACACACACACACACACACACACACACACACACACACACACACACACACACACACACACACACACACACACACACACACACACACACACACACACACACACACACACACACACACACACACACACACACACACACACACACACACACACACACACACACACACACACACACACACACACACACACACACACACACACACACACACACACACACACACACACACACACACACACACACACACACACACACACACACACACACACACACACACACACACACACACACACACACACACACACACACACACACACACACACACACACACACACACACACACACACACACACACACACACACACACACACACACACACACACACACACACACACACACACACACACACACACACACACACACACACACACACACACACACACACACACACACACACACACACACACACACACACACACACACACACACACACACACACACACACACACACACACACACACACACACACACACACACACACACACACACACACTTATGAACGGGCAATGTAATTTGAGACAGAGATGATTATGAAGGGAAAGGAAACTGAAAGAAAAGGCAATAAAGAAAAAAAGGAACGAAAGAAAAAGATAGAAAAGAATTAAATGAAGAAAAAAATAAACAACTGGGAAGACAGAAAAAATATATAAAGAACAGCACGACGCTAGAGAGACAGACACAGACTGACGAAAAGTAATGCCGACAGACAAAAGAAGAACAAACACACAGACGCAGATAGACAAACATAAACTAAAAGACAAACAGATCGATATGACGGGAAGACAAACAGCCAGGTACACAGACAGACCAGCACTCAGCGACACCTGACCCGCCGCCTATCCTCCACCTGTCCGGCGCTCACCTGCAGCCACTAATTAACGAACTGGCGGCCAGGTAACACGACTCACCTGAGCTTCATGTTTATTACTGCCGCAACAAACCGCGTCTCCTTCAGTCATAGTATACGTCTGGCAATGGCCCGTGATGGTGGACTGGTTGTGATGGTGGATTGGTTGGTAATGGTTGATTGGTTCACTGATAGGCAGGTGTGCTGGGTTGATCGCATAGACAGGTGTGTATGGCTAGGTGGACAGGCAGGTGTACATAGGTGGATGTGTGGATCAAAACGATGTATTGGATGGTTACAAGATGGACGTTTTAGTAGAGATAAATATTTCTTTTCATATCAGAGTTTGACGACGCGATTATGATCAGCTAATGGTGTGTGTGTGTGTGTGTGTGTGTGTGTGTGTGTGTGTGTAATCGGTCATAACCCAGAAATATAAAAGTTTATAAGTGTGTGTGTGTGTGTGTGTCCATCAAACACACACAGTTTCCATCGTAATAATGAGGTAGTAATCGTTTCTATAATAACTTCCGATTTTCCCTCAAAAATATGGACAAAAATCATAACTTGTAACAAAACGTGAAGTATTCCGTAATTTTCCTTTCTTCGTATTTACACAAGAACATTAATCGTCTTTCGCCGCCAGATGTTTCCTCGGCAGGAACTCAGCGAAATTAAATTCAAACGAAAATGAAGTGAAAGAGGAGAATTGATTGATAAAAAAGACAAGAAATACTTTTCCACTTTTCTCCTACTTTCTTTTCTTCTTTCCTGCTCTGCCCTTTTTCACATGCTTTTTCTCTCTTCCTATTCATCTTCTTTTTCTCATTCATCTGCATCCCTTTTTTACCTTTCTTCCCTCCCTTCCTCCTCAAGCCTCAGTCGTATCCAAACACAATTCTTACCTAATTTCCCTTTGTCCTTTCCTTCTTGTCTTCCTCCGTGCACTTCCCTTTTCACCTTTCTTTCCCCTCTTTACCCATCTCACCCTTTGTCCCCTCAGCAGCGTCCCCTTCTTTCATAATTCCCTTTTTTCCCATCCGCCACATAACTCTCTCCCCACTATTCTCTTTCTTTTCTCTTTATTCACTCTTTCCCATTCTTCTGTTTCTCCCTACTCTTCTTTTTACTCTATTTCCTCCTTTTTTGGGGGGGCTTCGTGGTGCAGTGGTTAGCATACTCGGCTCACAACCGAGAGAGCCCGGGTTCGATTCCCGGGCGGTGTGGAAAAATTTGAGCGGCTTTTCCGATACCCTACGCCCCTGTCCACCCAGCAGTGAATGGGTACCAGGTATTAATCGGGGGTTGTGTCCCGTCTCCTGGGATCTGCTCCCTTCTATAATTCCTTCCCCTTCTGTCTCTCTTCGGCATATGACCACAGATGTTGCGCCGACTAAACGGAACTTTCCAACTTTTCCTCCATTTTTTCTCTTTCTCCCCATTTCTTGTTCTTTCCTCTATATTTCCTTCTTCCTATTCTGGTGTATTTCTCTCCACTCTTGTTCTCTCCCTCTGTTTAATCCTTTATATTCCTCCACCCAGTACTCTCCTCCCTTTCTCCTCTCTCCTTTCCCTCTCTTTCACTTCCTTTTCATCAAGCCAGCCTCGTATTGATCCTTTGAGACCTTAATGAAGCATCCCTCACGCCATTATTGTTATTATTGTTATCATTACTATTATTATTATTATTTATTCATTATTATTATTATTATTATTATTATTATTATTATTATTATTATTATTATTATTATTATTATTATTATTATTATTACGATGCTTTGTTCCTCCCAGCTTCGTGTTTCCGTATCCACGTCTCCATTCCGCGTTCTCTTCGCCCATCATTATCCGGGGCCCCGCACACTAAGAGGGCACTGCCTTGGAGTGGGTACCCGGCCGCTGTTTAATCTCCGTCTCAAGTTCTTTCCTATTACATGCTTGCGTCCGTTTGGTTTAATCTGCATACTGATACACTTGCCGAGGCCCGGTGCGTCTTGTGTGCTGCTCCGGGCGGAGTGGACCATTAATGTTTTATATTCAATACTACGTTTTGTTGTGTTATATTAGAGAGGATACCTTTTAAGATCATTTTGCATGTCGACTGAAATTTGTGGTCAATAAACTAAGTAATCAGCCCTAACTCTAGTTCTCTGCCTTCTGAGTTTCATCTCCCTGCCTATTTGCAATAATGTCCCTCTGTGTTAACCTATCTTTCTAATTCTCTCTTTCGTCTCTACTTTCCTACGAATATCTCTACCTCTCATTCACCTCCATCCTTCCTCTTTTCCCTTTTTGTCTTCCTCCCCTTCTCTGCCTTTCTATGCATATCCCTCGCTCTCTCCCTCCACCTCTCCCTATTTCTCTCTCCTTCGTTCCTTTCACCTACCTATACATCTTCCTCTCCTCCAATCCTACACTCTCCCTCCCTCTCTGTCTCCCTTCTCCCTCCGCGCCTTTCCTCCCACTCTCTCTTTCCAGTTCGCGCCTCACTTATTCTACTCAATAACATGAAGGGGGTCTTAGATATTTATGGCGTCCACTAAACCATTTGTTGGATTAATTTTTCCAGGGCTTTTTTATGAATGTTCTTTTTTTTTTTTTTGTGTGTGTGTGTGTGTGTTGAATACTGCTCTCTGATTTCTCATTGGTGTCAAACTAAACTATTTCAATTTGTTTTATATTTTTTACTTTTGTTTTTTCTTGTTTTTTTATTATTCGTTCACAAAAGGTTCTTTGCTAATAACTTACACTTGTTTTTTCTATAACATTTTTTTCCGATTGTTTTTTTTTTGTCTTCCACTAAACTGTTTTCATTAGTTTTCTCGTTTTCTTTTCAATAATAGTTTTTTTTCTGAAATGAAGTCGTTGGATTCTGTTTTATCACTTTTTGTATCACTGTTTTCTTTTCCTTTCCTTTGATAAGTTTTGTTTCTACAATGTTCAGTGTTCGGCTGATGCAGGTTGAGCTATTTATTGTTTTCTTTTTAGCTTCTCTATTTTTTCATTGTTGTTCTCTTCCATCAGGTGTCCGGTGAATGTAATTTGAATTCTATAGTTTTTTCTTCTTCATTTTAACGTTGTCATTGTTTTCCTTCCCGAGCAATTCATTATTTTTTCCTTTTAATTATTTGAGGGGGCGAAGGTGCGCACAGGTTTGCTTTATTTTTTTTCGTTCTTTTTGTTTTACTTTTTTTTTCACATATTGCCATGCTACCGCTGACATTGCTTTTTTTCTCTTTCTTTGCAATTAATATTTTTTTTTTTGGGGGGGGTAGGTGAGGGAGGAAGGTGTAGATTTGCATGTGTGTATTTTATTTCTTCTACCTCTTTCATCTATAAGTATTGTGACATTTATTTCTCTGTTTGCAACTCATCATTTTCTCTATTTTTAGAGCAAAGGTGTGCAAGTGTGTCTCCTTTTTGTGCTCGTTCTCTCATTGCTGTGGCTTTTATATCTCCTATATGCTGTATTTTTTTCTTTCCGTGCTGTTTCTTTTTCTCTTTTCTCTTTCTTTTCTCCGGCCTGAGCCTCGCGAGTCAAGGTTGTAGTTTAGCGAAGCCTGAAACGTTTCCTGCCGTACACGACCCCGCTGGCAGAGAGAGAGAGAGAGAGAGAGAGAGAGAGAGAGAGAGAGAGAGAGAGAGAGAGAGAGAGAGAGAGAGAGAGACGGCCAGAAAGGCAAATGCAGATAGAGAGACAGACAGACAGCCTAACAGACAAAAAGCCAAATGCAGATTGATTCATAGGTAGACAGACAGACAGACAGACAGGCAGACACGCTGACAGATAAGCAGAAAAAATCGGGAGAGACATAAATAAGCTTCATATAGACAGACAGACAAACTAGACGACTGACCGGCTGATTGCTTGACTAAGAGACCAACGAAGCAGCGAACAGAGAGACGAGAATGTTTTAAAACGGAGCGGAAGAAATAAAACGAATTGAAAAACACCTGAAAGGAAAGAGATGAGCGCTGGATGAATACCAAAGTGACACACACACACTCACACACACACACACACACACACACACACACACACACACACACACACACACACGGATACAAAAAGAAGGAGCAAGTGATACAGAAAACTGGGTCTGGCTTTCCTCTCTCCCTTCCTTCCTTCCTTCCTTCCTTCCTTCCTTTCCTTCCTTCCTTCCTTCCTTCCTTCCTTCCTTCCTTCCTTCCTTCCTTCCTTCCTTTCCTTCCTTCCTTCCTTCCTTCCTTCCTTCCTTCCGTCCTTCCTTCCTTCCTTCCTTCCTTCCTTCCTTCCTTCCTTCCTTCCTTCCTTCCTTCTTTTCCTTCCTTTCCGCGTCAGGAGGAAATAAATAACTCGGGGTACAAATCTTGGCCTATTTCGTAGATACCTCACACTTCCTCTTGACTCGCCTGCCTCAGCCTCGACCCCCCCCCCCTCTCTCTCTCTCTCTCTCTCTCTCTCTCTCTCTCTCTCTCTCTCTCTCTCTCTCTCTCTCTCTCTCTCTCTCTCTCCTCTCTCTCTCTCTCTCTCTCTCTCTCTCTCTCTCTCTCTCTCTCTCTCTCTCTCTCTCTCTCTCTCTCTCTCTCTCTCTCTCTCTCTCTCTCTCTCTCTCTCTCTCTCTCTCTCTCTCTCTCTCTCTCTCTCTCTCTCTCTCTCTCTCTCTCTCTCTCTCTCTCTCTCTCTCTCTCTCTCTCTCTCTCTCTCTCTCTCTCTCTCTCTCTCTCTCTCTCTCTCGTTTGTTTCCATATCATTATTTGGTTTCCTTAATCTCTTTACTTACTTCCTGGTGTTCTTTTCCTTTTTTCTCTTTCTCTTCCTTTGTCTGCATTCGTCTTTGTCTCTTCTCTCATCCTTCTCTTATTTATATGAATCGTTCCGTCCTTAAGTCTATTTAACAGTTCGTAATTTACCTTCCAGCAGCATCTTCATCTCTTTGTTTTCTTCTTCTTTTTCTTATTTCTTAGTTCATTTCTCTATTCTTCCATGCTTTGTCTCCTTCCCCTATTTCCTCTCCTTTCTCTCTTCGTTTTCTTTCCTCTTGATATCTTCTTTTTTTCCTTCCCCTTTCTCCTATTCTTTCTCTATTCTTTCACTCGCCTTTCCTTCTACTTCTCACTCCATTCTTACGCTCCATCCTCTTACTTTCCTCCCTTTCTCTTTCCCCATCTTCTACTTTTTCTCCCTCTTCCTCCCTCCCACACTCATCTACCACATCTTCCACGTTTTATCCCTCCAACTCCACCCCTTTTTACCCTTTCCTCTTCCTCTTACACTCTATCCTCTTCCTCTCCTTCGTTTCCTTCCACTCACATTTTCTACTTCGTCATCGCCTCCTTCTTCCTCCTCCTCTACTCTTTCTTCCTTCTCATCCTCAACATTCTCTGCTCACCCTTCCCACCTCTCCCCCTCCCTCCTCCCTTCTCCACCCCCTTTCCTTTACTCTTCCTCCTCTCCCTCACATCTCTTTCCGCATGTTACTCTTTCTACTTCCGCATCACTCCCTTCCTCCTCCTCTTGCCCTCTTCCTCCTCGTCCTCAACACTTTCTGCATCACCCTTTCCCCCTCCTTCTTCTCCCTCCCTCCCTCCCTCTCTCCCTTCCTCCTCTCTCCCTCTGTCTTAATAGTCCAGCCAGGGCTGGCGGCAAAAAAAAAAAAGCAAAAAAAAAAAAAAAATCTCCCTCTCCCATTCTCCCTGCATGGATGACTAGACAGGAGGAGGATATTAATTTTCGCATTCAGTGCAGGCCGCGGCCCGAGCCAGACGCCAAGTGCTGGAAGTCGACGTTTGGGCCGCCATTACTGTTGCCTTTCAGCAGATCAAGTGTTTAGGAGGGAAGAATGTATGTTTGTGATCTCTTGTATATGGAGTGCCCGAACCTTCCTAGTACCCGAAAGAAGGAGGACTGGAAAGTATGTGACCATTTATGTTTCTTTCATCCATCTCTTCCACCTTTCTTCCTTTGATATATATATATATATATATATATATATATATATATATATATATATATATATATATATATATATATATATATATATATATATATATATATATATATATATATATATATATATATATATATATATATATATATATATATATATATATATATATATATATGTGTGTGTGTGTGTGTGTGTGTGTGTGTGTGTGTGACCTATGTATAGAACCCTGTTCTCTTACCACAAGAACGAAGAAGGGCTGAAAATAATGTGCAACCCTTTATAATTATTATCTCTTCCTCCATCTCTTTAAAATTTCATTTTTTTTTTTCCGTTTCCTCTCATTTCTTCTCTCTGTCCTTCATATAATCGTGCGCCTGACCCTGGGGAAGAAGCGAAGAGGAAAGAAGAAATGGAAGGGAAAAAGTGTGTAGCGTGAAATATATTTGAATAACAAAGACCAAGACGGAATACGGTAAAAAAGTGTATAAGGTGAAGAGCAAATTAATAATAGAAGATTAATTAATAATAGAAGAAGAAGAAAAAAGAAGAAGAAGAAGAAGAAGAAAAAGAAGAAGAAGAAGAAGAAGAAGAAGAAGAAGAAGGAGGAGAAGAAAGCGATAATTTGAAAGATAAAGGAAACGGAAGACAATAAAAGGAAGACACTAGAGGAAAATGAGTAGCTAGAATATGAGCTAAACCAAGCAAATGAAAACTAATAAGAAGGAAGAAAATAAAGAAGACAATGATTTTAAAACGAAGGAAGAGGAAGCAGAAAATTAAGAAGTGAACGGAAGAAGACAAAGTAGAAACAAAAAGATGAAGAAGCAGCAGAAAGAAGAAAATAGAAAAGAAGAAATATATATGAAAAGCAGAATAGATCGGGGCGGAAATCAATAACAAGTAAAAAGAAAAGAAAAGCTAATGAAACCTGAAGAATGGACGGATTTCCCACACTAAAAGACATTGAGAGAGAGAGAGAGAGAGAGAGAGAGAGAGAGAGAGAGAGAGAGAGAGAGAGAGAGAGAGAGAGAGAGAGAGAGAGAGAGAGATTGATGGATGGATGGATGGATGGATGGAAATGCGAATTGTGGAGGTCGCTGCGGGAGCCAATACCTAATTTGGTGTGTGCGGGGCGGGCGGTGAGGACAGGGGCGAGGCCAGCCACTCCGGGCCTTCCGTGCGGGGTCAGGAGAGGTCAGAGCACCCTGCCTCGCCTCCCGTCCCCGTGTTGCCCCGGCCCTGCCCGACACTCCCTTCCCGCCATTCTGTTCTGCCATCGTTTCGGCACAGACTGAGAGGTGGACGGAACATTATAATTTTTTTAGGACCCCACTGGTGCCTGTTTTTTTTTTTTTTTTCTCGTGTTTTTTGGTCCGTTTTCTTTTTATTTTTTTTCCCGCTTCGTCACGTCCTTCGTCAATAGAAAATGGGATTGGAGGGGATCGGGTGTCTTTTTTTCTATATTATACTTTCCGTTGGTTCGTTTGTATTTTTTTTCCGGGCATGTCGTAGTTTTGCAACAGAAAATGGAATGGAAAGGAATTAGATCGTGCTCTTTTAGGGGTGTCTGTGTTTTGTATGATTAGGATCATCAAGAGAAGGAGAGGAGGAGGAAAACATGGAAACATGGACTAGCAGGTAGCAGAAAGCCTGTTGGCTCTCAACTAGGCTGCCTGCTTTCAGTGATTTAATCAATCCGTTTGCCAAAGGAGTGGTTTGCAGGGAAGGATTAAAGCACTTGTGCACCTACTCTTGGATACGTTCAGTTCACTCCCGATGCAGCAAAGTGGCGATCAATGCGTTTCTTGAAGGAGTTGATGTTCTCTGCGCTAACCACTTCTGCAGGGAGGCTCTTCCAGCGGCGAACCACTCTATTCGAGAAATAACTTCTGCCGATGTTGGTATTGCATCGCTTTGATTGAATTGTTTTTCCGTTGTTTCTTGTTCTCAGGTTAGTTTGTAGCGTGAAGAGCTTGGAGTGATCAACGTTGCTGAGCTTGTTCAGGTACTTAAAGACTTGTATCATGTCTCCCCGCAGTCGTCTCTTTTCCAACGTGAAGAGGTTGAGTCGCTCGAGTCGCTCTTCATAGGGCTTCGTCCTCAGTGATGGTATCATCTTCGTGGCGCGGCGCTGTACTCTCTCAAGTAATTCAATGTCCTTCCTGTAATATGGAGACCAGAATTGCACGGCATATTCCAGGTGGGGTCTTACCAGCGAGTTATACAAGGGTAACATAACTCCCGGCGTCTTGTATTCGAAGTTCCTCGCTATGAACCCAAGCATTGTATTGGCTCTCTTACAGGCGGACTTGCAGTGTTTTGTTTGTTTCAAGTCACTGCTGATGATAACCCCGTGATCTCTTTCCTCTTGCACAACATGTAGTGGTTCGCCACCCATGTGGTATGTGTGATTGCTGCTTCTGGATCCGATATCCATTACTTTACATTTGATAGTGTTGAAGGACATCTGCCATTTTTCCGACCACCGAGTGATCAGGTCCAGGTCTCTCTGGATAATTTCGCAGTCTACCGTCGTGAGGGCCTTCCCACCCACCTTTGTGTCGTCGGCAAATTTTGAAAGATTGGATATTAATCCTAGTTCTAGGTCGTTGATATGTATGATGAAGAGTATGGGTCCCAGCACTGACCCCTGTGGCACTTCACTTGTGACCGGGAGCCACTCGGAGGCCTGTCCGTTGGGTATAACTCGTTGTTTACTTCCAGTGAGCCAGTCTTTGATCCACGCTGTCAGATTGTCGCCTAACCCCGCCGACTTGAGTTTCTTGAGGAGTCTTTCGTGTGGCACTTTCTCAAAGGCTTTTTGAAAGTCTAGATATATAGCATCACTGGGGCTATGATTATCCCAGTTTTCATAGATACCTTGGAAGAAGTCCAGTAAATTAGTTAAGCATGAACGCTTATTCCTGAAACAGTGCTGAGCATCGGATATGATGATGTTGTCTTCAAGGAACCTAACGAGTTTGTCTCTGATGATTTTCTCGAGGATTTTTCCCGCCACTGAGGTCAAACTGATTGGTCTGCAGTTTAGGGTCACGCTTTTGTCTCTCTTTTTGAAGATCGGTGTTACGTTCGCCTGTTTCCAGTCTTTCGGGACTTTGTTTTGTTGTAGTGACAGATTGTAGATGGCGGTGAGTGGCTTGAGGATTTGCTGCTTGAGTTCCTTGAGCAACCTGGGTGACAATTCATCGGGTCCGGTGGATTTGCTTGTCTCGAGTTTGTGTAGGTACTTTTTCACATCCCGTTCGTCGATTGTGTCAATTTCTAGGGGAAGAAGGAGGGGTTAGAGAAGCTAGGGAAGGAGGAAGGATGAAGAAAGGAAAGAGAACGAGACAAAGGAGTAGGAAAACGAAGAACAGAAGGGAGCAATGAAGAAGGGAAGAAGGGATGAAGATTGAGAAGGGAAAGGGAAAAGAGAGTTGGAAGCGAGAACAGGAGGAGGAGGAGGAAACTTGAGGAATTGTGAAAAGCGAGTAAAGAAAGAGGAAACATATGAGAATAGTGATGAAAGAGAGAGGTGGGGAGTGTGATGAATGGACTGAAAGGAAGAATAGAAGAAAGAGGCAGTGTGGAGGAGAGGGGAAAGACAAAAGCAGAACACGGAGATTGGTGAGGGGAGGGAGGAGGGGAAATAGCAAGAGAGGATGAGAGAGGAAAAAAGCGAGGTCGGAGGATGGAGAGGAGAAAAAAGAAGAAGGAAGAGGAGGAGAAAGAAGAGGAAAGAAAGAGGTAAATGAAAATACAAATGAAAACATGAAGAACAAGAAGAGTGTGAGGAAAAGGGGATTAGGAGAAGGAAGAATAACAGTAGAGGAGAAGGAAAGCCATAAGTGGGATTTGCCCGAAGGAAAGACAGAGATAAGGAGAAAATGGGAGGAAGGAAGAAAAAGAGGAGGAGGAGGAGGAAACATGGCAACATGGCAACGTGTAAATGCAGGCAACAGAAAGCCTATTGGCTCATTACGAGGTTGCCCGCTTTCGTGATTTAATCTGCTCGACAGCCACTTGGGGCCTGGGAAGCAGATGAAAGCACCTCGATATTAAGGAGCAGATGAAAGCACCTCGATATTGAGGAGCGGATGAAAGCACCTCGATTTTGAGGAGCAGATGAAAGCACCTCGATATTGAGGAGCAGATGAAAGCACCTCGATATTGAGGAGCGGATGA
>NC_066530.1:7099566-7134566 GCF_024679095.1 Eriocheir sinensis | reverse complement strand
GTGGCTACTGGTGATGTGCTTGTGAGTGCAGTCGCCCCATCACCTCGACGCCCGTGTTGCTGTGGTCGCCCTCTGCGGCTACGGGCAGTATGTTAGCTTGTGCTGCCGTGCCCTGGCTTCGACGTCCGTGTTGCTCTTGACGTTTTCTACGGCTACAGGTAGTGCATTAGTGTTGGCTGCCGTCCCCTCACCTCGACTCCCGTGTCGCCGTGGGCATCATCTTCGACTACGCTACGGGCAGTGCAGTGTGTGCCGCTACGCCCTTGCTGCTGTAAGCGGCCTCTACGACTTCGTGTCTTTGTGTGTGTCTCCCCCCCCCCCCTCCCCCTCACCGACGCTCTCGCCGCCGTGGGCTGCCATTGTGGGCGCTGGAGCCCGCATCCCGCCCATCGCGACGCCCGTTTCCCTGGGGCCAGCCCGTTTCCCCCAGCTGCGCCGTCCATACTCTGGAGTGCCGCTCCCTCAGCCTTTCATCGCGCGCGCCCCACGTGGCGGCCACTCCCAGACGTGAGTTGCAAGGAAATCCCCCGGGAACCCCTCTCAGGCGACTCCTGGGAGGGATTTTCTCCTGCACAGCGGAATTCCTCCTCCTTGACCTGACCCCACCCCCCTCATCTCTCTCTCTCTCTCTCTCTCTCTCTCTCTCTCTCTCTCCATTCACTCCTGACCTCTCCCATTCACTCCTGACCTCTCCATTCACTCCTGACCTCTCCTGAGAGACGGACGTGTCCTCCCCGCTGCACACCACAGCCTAGCTTACCCGCGCTGCACGCCTTGGCAACCCTGTGTTTTCCTTGTGCTATTTTGCTTTGCGTTAGCTTTCACGTGTGTTTATGTGTTCTCGCTTGTGGACTTTGTGTGTTGCCCGTGATTTCCCGACCCGTGTTTAGTGTGTGTTCATTTGTGGTTTTTGCGAGTGTGTCTGCCTGTGGTTGCCTCTGTGATTTGTGTTTCCGGTGTTTTTGCGTGTGATTTGGCTGCTTCCGAGTGTTCTGCGTGGGTCTCAGAGTGTTTCAAGTGTGTTGTGTTTCCGGTGTTTTGCGTGATTTGTTTCCGAGTGTTCTGCGTGGGTTTCAGAGTGTTTCAAGTGTGTTGTGTTTCCGGTGTTTTTGCGTGTGATTTGGCTGTTTCCGAGTGTACTACGTGGGTTTCAGAGTGTTTTGAGTGTGCTGTTGTTTTTCCGGTGTTTTTGCGTGTGATTTGGCTGTTTCCGAGTGTTCTGCGTGGGTTTCAGTGTTTCAGGTGTGTTGTGTTTCCAGGGCTTTTGCGTGTGATTTGGCTGTTTCCGAGTGTTCTACGTGGGTTTCAGAGTGTTTTGAGTGTGCTGTTGTGTTTCCAGTGTTTTTGCGAGTGACTTGAGGGTGTTTAATCGTGCTTATACTTGAGTTTCTGAGTGCTTCGTGTGTTTCGAGTGTGTTGTTGTGTCCCCGAGTGTTTTCACGCGTGATTTGGGTGTGTCGACAGCTCACCCTTTGAATTCCCTGAGGATTCAATCTGCTACTCCTCACTACACCCTTTTTAAATCCCCTAGAAGATTAACCCTTCCTACCCCCCTTTCCCTCACCTCACCTAAGCCCCCCCACCCTCGCTCACCTCACCTCCCTTTTGCTCCTCCTCACTACATATCCCCTAGAGGATTAGCCCTTCCTACTCCTCCCTCACCTACGCATATTTCTAAGCCCCCCCCCCCCTCACTCACCTTCCTCACAGCCTATTTACCCATCCCTTCACCCACCTCACCTCGCCTCTTTCCTAACCCTCCTTGATCTCACACACCTCAATCACCTCACATCCCTTCCTACTCCTCCTCTCTCCCACTTTACCTCCTTTCCCATACCCCCTCTCACTCACCTCACCTATTTCCTAACTCTCCTTGATCTCACACACCTCACTCACCGCTTCTCTTTCCCTCTCTTTACTCACCTCACATCCCTTCCTGCTCCTCCTATCTCTCACTTTTCCTCCATTACTAAACTACCTCTCACACACCTCACCCCCTTTTTCTAACACCCTTCACTCTGTGTTCTTATCTCTTTCATTTCAGCTAAGATGGCGCCTAAGAAGTGCAGTGTAATGGTAGCTTCTCAGCTCACTTTTTTACAGGGCGTTCTGTTGTCTGTCGACTGTGTCTCTCCAGGCAGCATCTCGAGACAAGACTGCAGGAGCAAGAAGAGAAGATGGAAGCAGGTCAGAATAAGATAATAGAGCTTTCTCGCACTGTTGCCTCCTTGCAGGAATTCATCCAGGCTAACGTTCCCATGGTGCCAAACCCTTCTCCAACCACCCCCTTGCCCTCAGCGGTACCGTCGACACCAGCGGACAACACCACGCAGCGGGAGGCTGGTAGTGGCACCGCCCATGATGGCTTCATCGTTGTGAATGGAGGAGCCAAACCAGCCAAACAAGTGATTTATCCTGTTCATTGCTTCAACAGGTTTGCCATTCTGGAGGAGGAGGACGAGCAGGAGAGCACCTTCCTGGTGGGTGACTCCATGATTCGCCAGTAGGTCGTTGAGTTCTGCGGCAGAGTTCCTCGTCGAAGACGGAACTATTGCTATCCTGGTGCTGGGATCGACGATATAATTGCTGCTCTTGAAGAGATCTCCCCCCAGGCTACTAATGATTCACTGTTTGTTATTCACACAGGTACGAACGACGTCACCACGACCCAGTCTGAGGAACTCCTGGACAAGTACCGTAGGCTCATCCAGCAGTATAAGTCTAAATCCTCTAACATTTTGATTTCAGGAGTTCTACCACGGACTTGGGCGGAGAGCGACTTTTTCAGTAAGGCCTTCAGCCTAAACAACCGCTTACAGACTCATTGTAGGGAGCTTGACGTGGAGTTCTTCATCGCCTGGGACAATTTCTATGGACAAAGTGAGCTCTTCCACAGGGACGGATTGCACCTGTCTCCCATCGTGGCAGCCAGATTTGGAAGGCTCCTCAACAACGCAGTACGTGACATCCGATCAAAAAACGAGCCTCAGCCACGGCCCTCCACCCCGCCCGTGTAAATAGACACCGTGCATCGCAACAAACCCGTAACCGTGATCCCGCAAGTACCACCACCTCTATTACCAAGCCTCTAGATAACTTAAAAATCCTTAGTTTCAATGCGCGTAGCCTAAGCAACAAATTTGATGAACTGAGATGTCTTGCTCTAACAGAACATTTTGACATAATTGCTATAACCGAAACATTTAGCGACACCACAAATATTGATTTAAGTTCCGAATACAACAGAGATGGCTACAGACTCCTCAACAAAGATCGTGTAAACCGTAGAGGCGGTGGCGTCGCCCTTTTTGTCAAAAGCTATTTGCAACCCACTGCCAAAACACCAAGAAACAGTAACGTTGAACATTTGTGCGTGCGAGTAAACATTGCAAAAGTCAATTTAAATATATCTGTCACCTACAGACCTCCCGGGCAATCACTCGATGACGACCTTGAAATGTACAGCGTCTTAAGGCAGTCACTTAATAACAACGACTCACTGATATTAGGAGACTTTAACCTCCCCCATATCGATCAAGGACACTGTCAGGTACAGAAGGCGAGTCACATAGAATGATCGAATTTCTAGAAGAAAATTATCTAAGCCAAATGGTTTCTGAGCCAACTCGACAAAATAATGTACTCGACCTTGCGACCCAAGATAACCTAGTCAGTAATGTCACGATAGGAGAACACCTCGGTTCTTGCGATCATAAATTAGTGCGCGTCGACATTAAAGCTCAATCATCAGTGACTGAAAATAAAGTAAGGGTGCCCAATTTCAAAAGAGCTAACTTCGTAGAAATCCGACAAAAACTGACAGAAATACAACTATCAGATGACGGCAACGTAGAGGAAGCCTGGCTAAGCTTTAAAAATCACTTAGTCACTCAGCAGAACACATTTGTCACCTTGTGCGAGAAGCGAATTAACACTAATAAAAGCACACCGTGGTTTAATAGCGAAATTAAACAATCAGTCAATGAGAGAAAATTGTTTTACAGGTTAAAGAAAGAACAAAGCACGCCCGAAAATATTAGACTTTATAATGATGCCAGGCGACGAGTAAAAAGACTAGTATGTCAGGCAAAGTGTAGATATGAAGAAAATATTGCAGCCAACTGTAAAAATAATCCGAAATCTTTCTTCAGTTACATAAGCAACAGAAAAGCGATCAAAAGTGGTATTGGACCTTTAACAAACAGCGACGGTGCACTAGTGACTGACACCCAACACATTGCAAAACTCTTAAACAATTACTTTTCCTCGGTGTTTAATACTAACAGTCTTCATCCCACTACCACCAACACCAGTACTATTGTAAATCTCGAGCATGCATTGCCTAATTTTGAAATAACAACCGATGAAGTCCTTAAAGCTCACCATTCACTTAAAACAAATAAAAGTCCCGGACCCGACAAAGTATATCCTATACTGCTTAAAGAAACAAAGAGCGAAATACTCTCCTCCCTCACTACCGTATTCAATATGTCCTTGCGACAAGGCATCGTCCCTTCAGATTGGAAAAAGGCTAATGTGACACCGATTTTTAAGAAAGGAGACAAAAAAATACCAGGTAACTACCGACCCATTAGTCTAACTTCAATTGTAGGTAAGCTACTCGAGAGCATAATTAGAGAAAAAATTGTGAGTTACCTCGAAAGCCACTCATTAATTGGGGACTCACAACATGGCTTCCGTAACAAAAGATCCTGCCTGTCAAACCTACTGACCTTTTATAACGATCTCTTCTCAGTTTATGACGTAACCAAATCATTGAACGTAGTCTATCTTGATTTCCAGAAAGCGTTTGATAAAGTCTCACATCATAAATTACTTTATAAATTAAAGCAAATAGGCATTGACGGTCAAGTAAACCAATGGATCGCGAATTGGTTGAGCAACAGACAACAAAGAGTTGTGATTGACGGATTTAACTCAGAGTGGACGCCGGTCACTAGTGGCGTCCCTCAGGGCTCGGTTCTTGGCCCAGTGCTCTTCATTATTTACATCAACGATGTGGATGTTGGACTCAATAATTGCATTAGTAAATTTGCAGACGACACAAAGATTGGTAACTCGGTTCTCACTGACGAAGACAGGCAAAGCCTCCAAGAGGATTTGCACAAAATTTCAGCTTGGTCGGATAAATGGGAGATGCCCTTTAACGTAGACAAGTGCCAGGTCCTTCAAGTTGGAACAAAAAATAAGAAGTTCGATTACGAAATGCGCGGCGTTAAACTCACAAGCGTTCAATCCGTTAAGGACCTGGGGGTCAAAATCGCGTCAAACCTCAAATTCTCACAGCAATGCATCGATGCAGCAAATAAAGCGAACAGAATGTTGGGCTTCATTAAAAGAAACTTTTTATTCAAGAATAAAGATGTAATACTTCCGCTCTACAATAGTTTAGTCAGACCCCATTTGGAACATGCGGTACAGTTTTGGTCTCCCCACCATGCAAAGGACCTTGCTAAACTAGAAGGTGTTTAGCGTCGAGCAACAAATCATACGAAGAAAGGCTTTCCACCCTTAACATGTTCTCTCTTGAGAAACGTCGCCTCCGAGGAAAACTGATCGAATGTTTTAAAATAGTTAATGATTTCACGAATGAAGACAGAACAAAATTGTTTATGATCGATGACACTTTGCGAACGAGGAACAATGACATAAAACTCAAATGTAGACAAGTAAATTCAGACTGCACCAAATTTTTCTTCACCAACGTTGTAGTGCGAGAATGGAATAAGCTCCCACCATCAGTGGTCCAGTGTAACACGATTGAGTCCTTTAAAAACAAGCTCGACCGTCACTTCCTTGAACTTAATATTAACTAGAGTAGAAAAGCAACGTTTTGGAGCCATCTGATTAATGTAAAATCACTTAGGTCACTTAGTCTGGACCATGGGGTATGTGTGGTCTGATTTTCTATGTAATTCTATGTAATTCTCTCTCTCTCTCTCTCTCTCTCTCTCTCTCTCTCTCTCTCTCTCTCTCTCTCTCTCTCTCTCTCTCTCTCTCTCTCTCACACACACACACACACGCAGAGAGAGAGAGAGAGAGAGAGAGAGAGAGAGAGAGAGAGAGAGAGAGAGAGAGAGAGAGAGAGAGAGAGAGAGAGAGAGCACACCACACGAGCAGACGTCCGGGTCACACGTGTCGACCCGTGCTCCCGCTCCCTCGGGCCAGGTCAGGCCGAGCTGACCTACAGCCCGTGCGCGGCCACCCTCACGACTCGCAGCATGGGTTCACGAAAGGTAGGTCATGCCTCACCAATCTCTTGTCCTTCTACAATAAAGTATTTGAGGCGGTAGACAGAGATTAAAATTATGATGTAATCTATCTTGATTTTAGTAAAGTGTTTGGCAAAGTTCCTCACCAACGATTGTTGCTTAAATTACAGCCTCACGGATTAGAGAGTAAAGTTTTGAACTGGGTCAAGGCGTGGCTTAGCAATAAGAAGCAAAGAGTGCAAATCAATGGTAAAAGATCTGACTGGGGATGTGTTACGAGTGGGGTTCCACAAGGTTCGGTATTTGGTCCACTTTTGTTTATTATTTATATCAATGACTTAGATACAGGAATTAGTAGTGATGTCAGTAAGTTCGCAGATGATATCAAGATCGGTAGAGTAATTGAGTCAGATCAGGACACTAGTATTCTCCAGGATGAACTAAACAGATTGTATGATTGGGCGGATAAATGGCAGATGCAGTTCAATGTAGGGGAGTGCAGTATTCTGAGTGTAGGTAGGAACAACCCCTCTCACAACTATTACTTAAATGACACTCTCATAAGCAGGTCTGGGTGTGAGAGAGATTTAGGGGTCTTAGTGAGCTCTGATCTCCGTCCAAGGGCACAATGCATTCAAGCTAGAAGTAGAGCAAATAGGGTACTGGGATTTATTTCAAGGAGCGCAAGCAACAGAAGCGCCAAAGTCTTCCTCAAACTATATTTAGCATTAGTTAGACCTCATCTTGACTATGCGGTTCAGTTCTGGTCACCTTACTATAGAATGGATATCAAAATGTTGGAATCAGTGCAGAGGAGGATGACTAAGATGATTCAGGGGTTGAGAAACTTGCCATACGAGGAAAGACTCAAACAGTTAGGCTTGCATTCTTTAGAAAGGCGAAGGGTGCGTGGAGACATGATCGAGGTTTATAAATGGATGAAGGGCTTTAATAAGGGAGATATTCATAAGGTTTTGTTGGTAAGAGAACCGGGTAGGACACGAAGTAAAGGGTTTAAACTGGATAAATTCAGATTCAACAGGGACGTAGCCAAAAATTGGTTTACTAACAGGGTTGTGGATGAGTGAAATAGGCTTAGCAGTCATGTGGTGAGTGCCAATACAATTGTCACATTCAAAAATAGATTAGATAAATTCATGGACAGCGATATTAGGTGGGGTGAGATACACGGGAGTTTAGGGTCAAAGGAGCTGCCTTATATTGGCCTACCGGCCTCTTGCGGACTCCAACGTTCTTATGTTCTTAAGTTATTATTCTCTCCCCCCCCCCCCCCTCTCTCTCTCTCTCTCTCTCTCTCACACACACACACACACACACACACACACACACACACACACACACACACACACACAACAACAACAACAACAACGTCACACCCACCCACGCACACTCACAGACCCACGGCCACCCCTACCATCTGTTCCCTTAGCCTTTCCTCTCACTAAGCACCCGGGCACTCCGCCTCCATCCCCCACTCCCCTCATACCTCACACCTCTCTCCTAGTCCCCTCACCCGCACACCTGCTACGGTAAGCCTCATCTGCCACACCCTTTTACCTTCCCAGCCCTTCCCCAGCTAACACCTCTGCCCACCTTCTCATCACCTCACTTACTACCCGTCCCTTCTCACCCCCCCCGCCACACACACACACACACACACACACACACACACACACACAGTTAGTTAGTTAGTTTGTTTTATTGACCACAACAACTGTCTTATTAGAAACGTTGCAATGAAAGGTCCAACACAAATGATTTTCATGGGTTACGTCTCTGAACAATAAAAATATCTTACATTAAAAACAAAAAAACTAAATTTCTAGCCGCATTAGCAGACATTTATAAGGACTATAAATAAGAAACGCCCCAAAAATGCAAATAAATACCTATAAACTAAAACAAACCAGATAATAAAACGTATACAATCAGGCGAAAGCCACAAGAACCACGAAAATAAAACGGCTCTCTAAAAATTGAACACTACCCAAAGTTTAATGAAGTCCAGTAAAACCAAACACTAAAACAAATACAATCAGGCAAAAGCCACAAAAAAAAAACACGAAAATAAAACGACTCTCTCCAAAAGTTGAACCCTACCCAAACTCTAATGAACTCCAGTACCCAGTAAATATACTATTCGTAATTTTTTTTAAGACAAAACGATATTAAAGAAAAACTAAAACAATTGCATCTAAAAAAAATAATAAAATATATTTGACTAGAAACAAAATTAAGAAATAATGCGGACTATGGAAACATACTCAAACTAAAATACATTAAAACATCTCCAAACGAGCAACGTAAGATTAAGTGTGACTAATTTAAAGGACTAGGTTTTGTAAATATCCAGGATCATGTATATTATATGGCATCTTTGGGCGTCATCATACTGGTCAGAAAACAAATCAAGGATATTAGCAAAGTTGTGTGTGTCCCTCAGTTGCTGTGTTAATGTGCAGTCCTGTACTGTATGCATCTCTGTCTGGATCTGACCGCAGAGACAAAGCCGTTCTTCCAATGATAACCTTCCTCGTCCCCTTCTGTTCCATCTTCCTACCTCCACAGCCAGCGAGTGTGCGGACACACGGAGCCGCGTGTATGCAATTCGGTGGTGCTCGCTAATGTGAGTCTTGGCCTCGTATACAGAAGGGAGAGATAAACTTGGATTTATTTCTTTATAATGTTACACGCTTAGAGGAGGTTGAGTTAATAATATTAGCTTTTAGCTCTCTAAACCCTTCATCAATGTCGTCAGTTACCCTGTTCAGCAAGTCATCGATGTATATCCAAGACTGATAATTATTCTCCATGACAATATTTACTTATAAAACTAATGGGTCATCCTCCATTCTTTGCCTTTCACGCCGCATCTTAGAGAAGAAGCTTATCTGCCTATTTCTAACCAAGGAGTGTAAAGGAGGATAGCCAGACTCAACATAGCATACATCATTGCACGTAGTTTTAACCTTACATCAAGTAATTTTTCTAGTGACCCTAAGGTCTGCATTCAGCCAGGACACGCACCCGTATAAAATAGTTGACATCAAGCAAGCCTCAAATACACGTTTTTTAACACGAAAAGGAATGTCATTATTCTTATTTAAAAAGGACACAAATTTGATGACGTGAGGCATCTTGGCATCTGCATGAGCTCTAACTGACGACGATACTGAACCATCGGCAGTGAACGGGGAGCCCAGGTACACATACTGAGCACACTGCTTCACCACCAAGCCGTCGATGTGCATTGGCTCGTTGTCCTCGGGGGTGCCGTGTATTACAAAAAAATTGGTCTTTGACTCGTTTACTTTCATCTCATACTCGCTGCAGAATCGCTTCATGAGTAATAATTTATGAATCATTCTTTCTCGTGATGTTGAAAGTATTACGGCGTCGTCCATAAGTATAAGAATATGCATCCATTTTAAGAAGCCATCATCTTCGCAGTTATATTTAATCAGTCTAATTAATTCATCCACATACAGTACAAACAGTAAACAGGATGTGGGTGAACCTTGACGGGCTCCTAGAGTAACTGCAAACACTGCAGTGCCGATGATGCTCTCGGTTACACAATACATTGCACTAATGACGCCCAACATGAATATGCCGCACCCAAGACGACTCAGAATCCGTATTAGTATACCTCTCGGAACTAAGTCATAAGCTTGGCTGAAGTCGATGAATGTGACAAATAACTTTCTTTTTTCTTCCTGGCTAAGTGAGTCAAAAGACGTAATGTTACGATGTGCTCGATACAACCGCGACCTTTTTGAGCTCCTGCCTGTTCACGGTGGGGTGTGAACCACTGCTCGAGTCTCAAACAGAGAACCATATCAAAGAGTTTCGATATACCGTCTATCACATTAATGCCTCTGTAATTTTGAGGGTATTTTCGGTCACCTCTTTTAAAAATAGTAAAAACTTAGCCTTAGTCCAAAACGTCGGATACTGTGCAGTGGAAAATATGGAATTAAAAAGAGTTGTTATGAGCATTATCCACTGAGCAGGCAACAGCTTAAACACACCGGGTGCTATACCATCTGGACCACATGCTTTATCTGATTTGATCTTAATCTGGGCGGTGACCTCATCAGGGGAAATTGGATCGTCTAATATAGGAATTGTAATATTCGCATCCCGACATTCGTTGGCAAGGTCGTCTGAGGCAACATTCATTAAACTCTCATAGAAACATTTGAATTCCTCATCAGAAGGCTTCACATCTGTATGGGTGTTATCTTGCAGGCATCCCTTCCAGTTGATGGCTTGCCACACTCGTTTGTCGTCCTTGTCTTGTAACAGCCTGTCCCAGCGGGTGAGACTGCTGACGCTGCCTGGGGCGCTTCGCTCGTGACGCGACTCTCCCCTGCACACTCGTATAAGGCGTTAGAAATGTTTTGGGCGAAAATATTGACATCATTAACATCTTCGTAGTTAGACACACCGAGGTTATTCATATTGTAGCGGAATACATCAACATCAATAGAGGTAAATTTGATGTGCATACGCACCAACGAGTCACGCTCCTCCTGGTTCCTCAGTGCGGCGTGGCCACCAAAGTGACACGCACGCTGATACAAAGAGTCTAGGCTAATGTTTGGAACATTGACTTCAATACTAATGGGAGCGTAATCCGATGGTAAACATTCCGTTTTATGTACACAGAAGGACTTGATATTGCTTACAGCTTCGTAAGACGTCAAACACAAATCGAGTTCTGATACCCAGTTTCCACCTTTCCGATAAGTCATATTGCTCTTGTAATAGTTATCTGGAGACTTGAGGTTATTTACAACCAACATCATTATCACAACATATTGCAGATAATATATAGGCATTATCATTAGGGGTGTGCACACTATCGGGGAGGATCGGGTACTCGTACATGTGAGCGTTTGGTATTTCACTTCGAGCAGGTAACTCACGAACATAAGCACCAAGCCTGCAGTTTAAGTAACCCATAATGACGTAGTTACACTCACCGTCACTAATCTTCTCTTGGATGGCTGCAAACGACTGTTGGTTAAAATATTCCGAGTCATGTGGAGGAATATAACAAAACCCAAACAACACCCTAGGAATGCATCGGAACTTCAACCACACTTGGTCATCAAGGCAATAATCGGCGCTAGAAACGTGACGGGCCAGATAGTTTTTCACCATAACGACCGTTCCTCCTCTGTGAAGTGAAGCACCGTTCGCACGCCTAAACGTTACAAACCCTGGCAAACTAACGATCATTTTTGTTTTCGTTTCACACAGGCTGACAATGTCATATTGTAGTAGAAGTATTTGCACTACTGTTTTTTTCTAGTTTAGTTCTCACAGCATTAATATTCCAAGTCATTATCTTGATCATTTTACTAGACTGTTGTTGCGGTCTTTCTAAAAACACATCAAATTGAATTTATCGATCACTTCTGCATCTTTGTATAACTGGCGTTCCTTATAATTGATATAGATGTTGCAGCCAACGTTATCAGGGTTTTTTTTCCGACTTCTCCACCTCCTTTAATCGCCTCCACTCCTCTCTCACGGCTGGATGCGTATCCTTCTTTATGAAGATCCTCTTGAACGTCTCGCTGGCCTCCTTCAAGTGTTTCGCTCGTGTTATAATAGGATATCAATGTATTATTATTATTATTATTATTATTATTATTATTATTATTATTATTATTATTATTATTATTATTATTATTATTTAATATCACCACAAATTAGGCATACAATTGTCAACGGAAAAAGCCCACGACAGATAGATCACGCCACCTTATAGGAATGTCGTCCGTCAGTGTTTACCGTCTCAGTTTGTATACAAAGCATTTCATCAAGCTTAGAGGTCACCTTGACATACGTGACCATTTGTAACTTCATTATTTTCCAATCTGTAACTCGTCACTCCTTCACGAGAGTCCGACTGACACACACCTGCAGTCTCTCTCGCTCAGACGCTCTTGTACATATAGGCCTAAGAATATATTCGCCTTAAGGAAGATGAGTCTTAATCAACGCCTCTAAACGCCCCCCGGTACACCGTTACATTAACTGGTGGCAGCGGTGGGATGTTTAAAGGCGTTGATTAAGACTTAGCTTCCTTAAGGCGAATATATTCCAGAGGGTGACACAGTCATGATTAAGCAAGCGGAAAGGAGTTCGAAACTGGGGGCTAAATTTGTGGGTCCTTACCTATTTCCCCTGACATTCCGAGCAACTCGGTAAGGACCCATAAATTTAGCTGGAATTTTTTTTCCAGAAGCGCCATGGGATGTTGTAAATATAAACTTATTACAGCTCCCCCAGAGCCAGCATGGTTCGCGCTACTTATTGGTGTGCGTCGACCGGTTCTCTAGGTTTCTAGTTCTAGCGCCTCTCAAGGACAAGACAGCCACACGCGTGGCCCATGTCCTCGTGACTCACGTGTTGTGTCCCCATTCGTCTCCTCGAATTCTTTTGAGTGACAATGGCACCGAGTTTAGGAACACAGTATTGAGCGAAATATGCGCTCAGTTTAACATCACGCAATCCTTCATCACAGCTCACCACCCAGCTGCTAATGGGTTGGCGGAGAGGGCTAATAGGAAAATCTTACAGGTCCTCAGGCCTATCGTGAACGATCTCCACGATAACTGGGAGGATTGGCTATCGCACATAGCCGCTTCCATAAATGCGTCGGTAAACGACTCTACAGGGAAGTCTCCCTACTACATCTTATATGGGGTGGAGAAGCGTCTTCCGTACGACTTCCTAACACAACCACACCAACCTTTCTACAACATTGATAAGTACGCGCAACAGCAGATGCGTATGTTTTCCAAGATACACTCAGAGGTTAGGAGTACGTTAAAAGCTACAAAGGTTGAAATTATGTCAAAACAACACAAACAGGCCGTCCCGGTGGATTTAAAAGAGGGTGACACAGTCATGATTAAGCAAGCGGAAAGGAGTTCGAAACTGGGGGCTGAATTTGTGGGTCCTTACCGAGTTGTTCGGAATGTCAAGGGAAATAGGTTCGAGGTTCTTGAGTCAAATAGTGGAGTCAGTCTAAAAGTTCACGTTGATCGTCTGAAAGTAATTCCTTCACCCTTGGACCTTGATATTGGTAATTCCCCCTCAGAGTCAAATGTTCAACAAGATAATCCCAACACCCATAGCTATAACTTGAGACCACGGGTTTACATACTTCATTCCCACCACTTTCAGATTATGATGTTGCGTTTTCTGATCATCTTGTTGTCCCTCGGCTCCCTGCTTGCAACGACACCCATCCACCTGAAGCCTGGCGCCCTCACGGCACACATAGGAGAGGTCTTCCTCATAGAAGATGTGCTCCTCGTAAAATATCCATATACTTCCTTGACCAACACCATGGACACAATCAGGATAGTCTCAGAAAAACTACTCGGCATGGCAGACGCCGTACGGGCAACCAAAACTAGGGAATCAAGGCACCTTCTAGTACCAACTCTCTGAATCTTTTTCAACTACTGGAGGATAGGATTATGTTCTTACGGGGAAAAGTTGATGAAGTAGACATGGATTATAGTTTTCACTCAGTTCACTCTCGGGTAAAGAGGGGGTTGCTTAACATCGTTGGGTCCGCCTCAAAGTTCCTCTTCGGTACGGCAACCGACGAGGACGTGCGCGATTTGCGGGACCACTACACTCATGTACTTTCCTTTGCTGCCCGAAATCGCAGGATGATCAACGCCAATTGTAGAAAACTTGCGCGATTGCATACTCACATTGAGGAACTGCTTGAGCAAACAAATAAGATAGTAGAAGTTATCAACATAGTTGTCAAGCAGATCGACCAGGTAAATCAGTTTCTCCTCCTAGATCAGGCCTTGCATGTATTGGAAAACGTCATTAACTCTGTCGCAACGGCAAATCAGCAGGTTATTAGCAACATGGTTGATGCAGCGCACGGCAGAGTCACACCTGCCTTGTTCCCTCTACACGATTTGAGAACGACTATCCATATCGGGTATCAAAATTATAGTCTCAAGCCTTTATTCAACCCAGACATGAGTCAATATTTTTACCCCTTGATTGAGTCCAGCTTCACCCCCGATGCCATAATCATTCATGTTCCGTTTCAGACGGCGGACGTGTTTGAGGCCCATGAAATTGTCCCATTTCCCTTTTCCGCTAAGGACAGTGTGTTAGCCCTGGACACGTCCCCGTCTCTTGTCTTAATCGCGAAGAATTTCGCTCTGTATTCAACGGGTAGCTACTCACTCTTGCAGTATTGCAAGGAGACGGTCTTCAGGCGATTCTATTGCTCTGCGTCTCTTTTTGCCTTCCTACCAGTTCGGGGAGGAGTGTGCGAGATCGCCCTCACCCGGGTGAACGCGTCTGACGCTCTTTCCCTGTGCCCTTACAAGCAACTACCCCCAACACCTGTTTTCCATAAGAACTTTCAGGGTCTGCATTATTTCTATTTTCCTCAGTCCATCTATGTATCGGTAATCTGCCCGGAGGGTACCACTTATCAACGGGTTACTGGACACTATGCCATAGCGGAAGCATGCTATATCCGCTCCACTAACATAACAACGTACCCGTCCCGGATCCGTCTGGTTTTCACGGCCAATATTTCCCATCGAGTATTTCCTCTGCGGTCTCTCGATAACATTCACTTCTCCAGTATTTCTTATGTGATTAATTCCCTTAATTCATTATCTTTCGCAAACGAAACAGAGTTTGCTGAAACCCTGGAGGAAACGCTGCCTGAATACTTGCACCTCACCTACTTGTACCCTGGAATTTTTGTGCCAATGTTTCTGATGTTCGTCAGTCTCGTCGTCATGTGCTACCTTATTAGGATGAACTCTGTCCTGCACGATTATTTGATTGTGCAGACAAGGCGACAGAATGCAGGGAGGCCACTGGCAAGGTTTTTTTTTTTTTTGTTTTTTTTTCTCTCTAGCAAGTCAAATGACAGAAAACTGGCATTCCCCTGCTCCTGTATCTTAACATTGTACTGTGTTTCACTACTGTATTTTTTTTAGGAGCTAGATGAACGTTTCATTGTCTGTAACTATGCCAGTTGATAGCTACTTATACATGTGTCCTTATATTTATCTTTTGAGAGATTTCTTATGATTCATGTCACACACGTTGTGTTTTACCTTTCACTATTTATATTATTACTACACAAATGTTCTTACATAGCCGGTGTTTTCATGTAATTGTATAATAAGCAGTCTGCTTAACAAGATCCCACTCTGTATGATAATGGTAACTAAACTGCTAGTTAGATTTTTGTAAATCGCGAGGTCGCGATCACTGGTAGGTGACAGAGCAGTGTTATAGTAGGATATCAATGTATTATTATTATTATTATTATTTAATATCACCACGAATTAGGCATACACTTATCAATGGAAAAAACCCACGACAGATAGATCACGCCACCTTATAGGAATGTCGTCCGTCAGTGTTTACCGTCTCAGTTTGTATACAAAGCATTTCATCAGGCGTAGAGGTCACCTTGACATACGTGACCAATTGTAACTTCATTATTTTCCAATCTGTAACTCGTCACTCCTTCACGAGAGTCCGACTGACACACACCTGCAGTCTCTCTCGCTCAGACGCTCCTGTACATATAGGCTTAAGAATATATTCGCCTTAAGGAAGCTGAGTCTTAATCAACGCCTTTAAACGCCCCCCGGTACACCGTTACACTCGCTCCAACACGGCGTCACGGTCCTCCCGCGACGCTACAGTCACCAGGATGGGTCGACGACTCTCCAGTTTTACCCAACCTTCGTGAAGCTTTCACCTCTGCCGATGAACCAATTGTTATCCACACCTTCTGGATTTTGGCATTATCCGTAGTAGCACCTTCCAGACACTCTTGTCCTTCAGGGATGCCCAGTAATACAAGATTACTTTCTCTCGCCTTCCTGTCAATGTCTTCGAGCAATCGTTGCTGTTTTGCTATGATATCTTGCTGTCTGGTCACCTGTTCTTGAAGATCTCTGACCTGCTCGTTAAGGACACTGTCAGGAGAAAAACAAGCCTTCTTTAATTCAGCAACTTCGGCAATCAGAGTTGTTAGCTGTGTCATTACTTCTTCATTAGCATCTCCTCCAGGTTCTGATGAGGCCAGTATACTCTGTATCAAGTCCTCTTTTCGGATTGAGTTCAGTTGGTGCTGTGACATCTTACAAAGATCGGCTAGAGGTCTCGCAGCCATCTTTATCAAGCAGGAACAATATGAGGAGGCACTTAAGGCTGTAACTGCATGCGCCCATATATGTAAGCCTTTCCAGTACAGACAAACGAGATCACACAGGACCTTTGGACAATGAAGAGGCGCAGGGTGGTGGGTGTCTCAGGAGCGTCGTGTGGTTCACAACAGCAAAGTCCAACGCTCCGAGGAGCTCCAGGTAGTGCGTCCGTTCACCACGGCGTCTGAACACGCACACACACACACACACACACACACACACACACACACACACACACACCTACACTCTCTCTCTCTCTCTCTCTCTCTCTCTCTCTCTCTCTCTCTCTCTCTCTCTCTCTCTCTCTCTCTCTCTCTCTATATATATATATATATATATATATATATATATATATATATATATATATATATATATATATATATATATATATATATATATATCTGCTCCCCCATTCCCCCTCTTTCCTCATTCCCCCTTGCACCCCTATTTGCTCTCTCTCTCTCTCTCTCTCTCTCTCTCTCTCTCTCTCTCTCTCTCTCTCTCTCTCTCTCTCTCTCTCTCTCTCTCTCTCTCTCTCACACACACACACACACACACACACACACACACACACACACACACACATACACACACACATCCAGAGGCCGGGCTCATATCCCTAACGGTCATACTATTATGTTCCTCCTGCGCTCATCTCACGATGCCTACTCAAGGTAGCCAACAGTCCTCATGTGTAGTGTGCGAAGTTGGCCCCACACCCACTCCAAGAAACGGCGTCCGTACATGCCGATCATGCCGGGAGTTTTTCCGGAGACATAGCCTTGCCAACCAACCAGCCGTGCCTTGCTCACGCAGTGGTAACTGCCGTGTCATACCCAAGAGTCGCAGCTCTTGCGTACCATGTCGTCTGAGGCGCTGTATCGACGCCGGCATGCGCATCGACAATCCTGGGTCCTCAAGTCAAGATGCCGACGACGATGAGGTTTGCGCCGCCTGCAACCAGATCAATCGTGCCAAGCACACATTTGTGTGCGCAGAATGCAGTCGCGCCTCACATATGACCTGCGTGAGTATCACCCGACGCCAAGCTGAACAGCTCCCCACCTGGCATTGCGACGGCTGTCTGAGTTCCGCTGCCTTAGAGGGCGCAGCTGATGACATACAGGCCGTCGCCTCAGCGACACCGCTCCTGGACATGGCGGCCACGTTAGCCAACCTCAAAGCCACTAAAGGCGTTCTGCGACATGTTCCACGCGGCCAGTGACACTGCGTAGCCTCCGGCTTGGCCAGCGCCATCACAGCAGCCCTTGAGCAGCGCACGCCTACACCATGGTGGCGCCTTTTCTCATATGCCTACCATAATCCCCTGGCATGCACCTCTACCCCCGCGACACCGACACTCGAACAACTGAGAGCTCAAAGACCATCCGGCTCCACTGAAACTGACACCGATGAAGCCTTGGCAAGGCGCATCACCAGAAAGTCCGCCGATGGAGATATACGGGCTGCCCATCGACTCCTCACCACCTCAGAAAGCGTCGCACCCCCTAGCGTGGACACTCTAGCCGCCCTCCAGACCAAACACCCACCGGGAGACAGCGACGAGCCACTGCCCCAGCTATCCGACACAGACCCTGGCCACCTCGAGGTGTCTAAAGAGGACGTGCTGGCTGCCATCCACGCCTTCTCCCCAGGCTCTGCTGGCGGCCTAGACGGCATCCGGCCCATGCGCTTACAGCAACTTGTAACGAAAAACACAGGCGAAACAGGACAAAGGCTTCTAGGGGCGATCACCGAGCTTTGCAATGCCGCCCTAGCAGGAAACATACCTGAACCCGCGAGGCAAGCCTTCTTCAGTGCCAACCTCTTTGCCTTAAGGAAAAATGATGGAGGCTTGCGGCCCATTGCAGTTGGCACAATTCATCGTCGTCTGGCCAGCAAACTCCTCTCCAAACAAATGTCCTCTGCCCTCTCACCTGAGCTGTGTCCTGCCCAGCTAGGAGTGGAAACGCGTCTGGGCTGCGAGGCGGCCCTTCATGCAGTGCGTGAGCTCGCCGACACACGCTCAGCAAACCGACGCCGTCATTATCAAGCTGGACGTCGCCAACGCTTTCAACACGATACACAGGTCTGCAGTACCGCGTAAAGTGTTCAGACGCTTTCCCATGGCAGCGCCATTGGTGACTCAAGCTTTTTCCCAGCCGTCACCCCTCCATTTTGGAACAACCTGCATCCCATCCTGCCGCGGGGTGCAGCAAGGTGACCCCTTGGGACCGCTACTATTCGCCCTGGCGGTGGACCCTATCATACAGTCTATTGGCTCTCCACTAAACGTCTGGTATCTCGACGATGGCACGCTCGCTGGACCTGTAGCCACAGTTGCGGCCGATTTGCAACGAATAATCCCAGCATTCCGCGCCATTGCGTTGGAGGTCAATCCACTGAAGTGTGAGGTCACTCACCTTGGACCCCGGGGAGACAACGCTGGTACCGGCGTTATCGGCGACGTTGCCCCAAGTGCCAGCAACGACAACGCTGGACGCCTCGCCACCTTCGACGCCTTTTTAAACAGAGCCCGATCTACACCCATCAACAGCCTCTATCTTCTTGGAGCCCCTATTCACCCGGATTCCGCTGGCGATGCGCTGGATAACATCAAACGCCTGACTGAGACCCTTATTCAAAGAACTAGCCTTATCAGCAGCCATATGGCTTTGTTTTTCCTGACCAGGTATGCTTCTGTGCCGCGAGTCACCCACCTCATGCGTGCGGCACCGGTATATCTGGCAGGGGATGACCTTAGGGCCATAGACCAGCAGCTATGGGATGCCACATCACGTAGCTGCAACGTGGCCCTCGACGACATGGCCTGGACCCAAGCCTCTCTCCCACTTCGGCTTGGAGGATTGGGCCTCAGACGGTTGGCTGATGTGGCGCTGCCCGCATACATTGCGTCTGTGGATGCTACGCGAGACCTGGTTTGTACAATCAACCGCTGTCCCACCGGCGACAGACCGGCCCCCCTAGCATCCGCCATCGGCACCTTTATTGCTACGCATTGTCCCAGCTTCAACCCTGAAGAGCCCTTACAGCAGCGCCACCTTGACGAGGCAGCCTCTGAACACCGCCTATCCAGTCTACTGTCCCACGCTAACCAGGTTGACAGAGCGCGGCTCCTTGCTCCCCGGGCTCCTCACAGCGGCGCCTGGCTCTCGGCCCTTTCCGTCGAGAGACTCGGGCTTCTCCTCCCCGACGAGACTGTCCGGACAGGAGTAGCCCTGCGACTGGGCGTCCCCACACAGCAGCCCCACCTATGTCGCTGCGGAGCCATGGCGGACAGGCTGGGACACCACAACCTGTCCTGCAAGAGAGACCCCGGTCGCCTGCCCCGCCACGCAGCCCTCAAAGATGTGGTGTACAGGGCATTGTCATCTGCCGGTGTGGCGGCCATCCTCGAGTCACGGGGTCTAGACCGCGGCGATGGACTGTGTATGCACACAGTGCAGAATCATTCTCGTATCAGCTTCTTCATGAGTACTTTGTAGATAGGTGATAATCTAATCCTGCATGATTACAGAGAACTTCATCAGCCTTCAGAAGACCACCAGAGGTGGAGGTATAGTTGGCATTACCAAAAGCTTGACGGCACTTTCAAGGTGGGCACTTTCCTTCAATCACAGGTCAAAGATTGCAAAAGACACCAAAGAAATGTATGACCTTTATCTGGTTCCATGTCAACTGAACCAGTGCCACTTGCACCAGTACCACATGCACCAGTGCCAACTGAACCAGTAGACAACTGAACCAGTAGACAACTGAACCAGTAGACAACTGAACCAGTGGTCTACTGAACCAGTGGTCAACTGAACCAGTAACCATTTGAACCAGCGACCATCCGAACCAGTGCAACTTGAACCAGTGCAAACTGAACCAGTACTACTTGAACCAGTACTATTTCAACCAGTGACCATCTGAACCAGTGGTCATCTGAACCAGTGGTCAACTGAACCAGTGGTCAACTGAACCAGTAGTCAAGTGAACCAGTGGTCATTTGAACCAGTGGTCATTTGAACCAGTAACCATCTGAACCAGTGTAAACTGAACCAGTACTACTTGAACCAGTACTATTTCAACCAGTGACCATCTGAACCAGTGGTCATCTGAACCAGTGCTACTTGAACCAGTGCAAACTGAACCAGTACTACTACTTGAACCAGTACTAATTCAACCAGTGACCATCTGAACCAGTGGTCATCTGAACCAGTGCAACTTGAACCAGTGCAAACTGAACCAGTAGTACTTGAACCAGTACTATTTCAGCCAGTGACCGTGTAATACAATTTAACCCTTTTTCGAAGGCCGATGGTACTGTACTCCGTTGTGTAACCCTTTCATTACAGGTGTAACTCGTTTATGTTAGCATCCTCCCTGCACCAGCTTAAACCACGCATACTGAATTAAAACAACAAATTATCCTAGGCTTTGCATTGAATTAAAACAAGAAATAACCCTAGGCTTTGTACTGAATTAAAGCAAAAAATAATCCTAGGCTTTGTATTGAATTAAAACAAGAAATAAGCCTAGGCTTTGTACTGAATTAAAACAAGAAATAATCCTAGGTTTGTGCATTTTATTCATATTTCTTCAACTTTATTTTTCTTCAAGATCTGAATATAATTAGTTTACTTACAATTCAGAGTATTTTTTATTCCATAAAATATGTGCGAGTTCAGCAGAATTTGTTGTGACTCAACTGTATTTTTATTTCCTTCGGAAACCTACATTAAAATGGTCACACTTCATTTACAAACACAAAGTGAAAAATATTTCACAAAAAGTAATAAATAAAAATAAATAAAACAAGAAAAGGAAATATAAAAACTGTTATAAGCTAGGAAAAGAAAAAAAAAACTAAAAGAAAAAAGTAAAAAAAAATAAAAAAAAATAAATAAAAATATAATATAAAACTAATAAAAAAAAAAAAAGGTCCGCGACAGCATCCCGACTCCACGTGTCGCAGGACTGGGACCAGCTCAAAATAAAAATGGCTTTGCATAAGCGCGTGGTTTAAGCTGGTGCAGGGAGGATGCTAACATAAACGAGTTACACCTGTAATGAAAGGGTTACACAACGGAGCACAGTACCATCGGCCTTCGAAAAAGGGTTAAATTGTATTACACGGTCACTGGCTGAAATAGTACTGGTTCAAGTACTACTGGTTCAGTTTGCACTGGTTCAAGTTGCACTGGTTCAGATGACCACTGGTTCAGATGGTCACTGGTTGAATTAGTACTGGTTCAAGTAGTAGTACTGGTTCAGTTTGCACTGGTTCAAGTAGCACTGGTTCAGATGACCACTGGTTCAGATGGTCACTGGTTGAAATAGTACTGGTTCAAGTAGTACTGGTTCAGTTTACACTGGTTCAGATGGTTACTGGTTCAAATGACCACTGGTTCAAATGACCACTGGTTCACTTGACAACTGGTTCAGTTGACCACTGGTTCAGTTGACCACTGGTTCAGTTGACCACTGGTTCAGTTGGCACTGGTGCATGTGGTACTGGTGCAAGTGGCACTGGTTCAGTTGACCGGCAACCCCTTTATCTCAGCTATATGTCTCATAAAGAATCAGACATTGCCAGACGCCATCAGGTCACCGAGGCGGAATCCAAAGTTGTTCGGAAACTGCGAGCTTTTGCTGTATTCTCCGAGGGCATAACAGATAAATTGATAAACATAGCAAGCAAAGACCAACCCACTGAAGAAATAACAGAATCACTATTGAATGTAAGGATTCTTGCTAAAGAACTGTTACAATCCTTCATCAATGAGAGATTAGTCCCACCAGATAATATCTCCCAACACAAGAAGTTTCATGATCCAATGAAAAGAAACATCCCATCGACATTTTCTCAATTCTATGGAGTTAAAAAATCAGAGTCAAAAAATAGCCCTAAATGTAAATAGATCTGTTCTACAAAGGTTAGTTATTTGCTATGCTGCTGGAAGAACTGTAGATATAGATGGAATCTTGAGACATGAATTGTTACTAGTGCCTTTGTCCCTTGCAGAAGCCAGTGGTGATCTACGAGGTGATCAGCAACACTTACTGATGGATGAACTGTTGAAGGGTGTAGCTTGCACTGACCAGTGGAATGTAACAGGTGATGCCACCTTGGTCGTTGATGGGCAGGCTCTAGTGAGATCACTTGATAAGCCACAGAAATTTATGGCTGGTACATTTGGAAATTTCTCCAAACTCTTCAATGCAAGAGTATTTCAACATGGACACTACTCTTAACTCATTGATGTGGTGTTTGGTATGATCATATATCCATAAAACAACCCACCCGACTCAAGAGACAAAAGAGCAAACCAATTCGAAGAGTAATAGAACATGCCGATGTTCCACTTCCAAAAGACTGAAATGGTTTTCTTGGTGACCCTAGGAACAAAGCTGATCTTTCTCATTTTCTCTCTCGGGAACTGATAACCTATGCTCCAGAAAATAAGTGTGTGGTCACGTCTGGTGGTCTTCTGAAGGCTGATGAAGTTCTCTGTAATCATGCAGGATTAGATATCACCTATCTACAAAGTACTCATGAAGAAGCTGATACGAGAATGATTCTGCACTGTGTGCATACACAGTCCCCTACGCTAGTTGTATGGTCTCGCGACACAGATGTTTCGTTACTCCTTATGGCACACAGCAGTACAATAAAAAAAGATATAATAATGAAAGCTGGGACAAACAATGCACCAAAGTATATACCTGTTAAGGAAATTTTATCACAATGGAAGTTGAAAGATGATATAGCAAAGGGATTGTTGCCATTCCATGCTGCCACTGGATCAGACACCACATCCTTCTTTTTCTGATGCATTTTTTCAATAAATCAAACGTCTGGCAGTGAAGCTAGACGTGAGAGTGTAATGTGAAGCCGATGGCCTGCTCAGAGTTCTCAGAGCGTCGTATGATGATAGGTCCAGGAAGAACAGAGAAAACGCCCACAGAAATTAGGTATCAGTGAAGGGTATGTGGCTGGAAATTATAGATAAAACCTGTCGACAATGAAGAAGGTCGCGCCTTTTGAAACCCTCATTCTTAGAACGATAATACTTTTTTTTTACGTGTCAGCCTATAGCGCCAGTAGGCTTTCTTGAGAGGCCTGATGGTCAGCCTCAGCTTCTCATGGCGCAGGCAAGTATTTATAGTGGCTCCATCTATTCTTGGCTCATGCTGTCCCCCAGAACTCATTCTTGATTCACTTTGACGGTTTCCTCTAGATTCCAGTTCATACGTGCACGGTCTTCAGGACAGCATGAGTAGTTTAATGCCACTTGGCGGGTGACTGAAAAATCCCAGGTGGTGTGCGGTGGATTTAAACCCGCGTCGTCCAGAATGCAGTGAATGAGGGGCCCGCACGCTAACCACTCAACCACCGCCTTCCCAAACACAAGCAATTTTATTTTTACTTACTTTGTAAGGGGCACCAGGTGCGATATCAAGAGCTAGCATGCATCAGGAATATTCTTAGAAACATGTTTGCAAACTTAGAATGTGTAATTTTGGCGACTAGTAACAATAACTGAGGAGGAAAAAAAGAAAAAAAATTAAAGGCCGTTTTCTCAAAACAAAGTTTTTCTCATATTTTCCCCCAGTTCTCCGTCCCAAATTTACCGATTTTGATGTTTTAAGTATCATTTTAAAGAGGACTGAATGCGCAATGACAATAACGAGAGACGTTTTTTTTTCTTTTTTCTTTTCTTTTTTTTTCACGAAAACTCGTGAACCGTTTAAACGCGAGTGAAAAATAAATCAGTTGAGAATAATAAAAGAGAAACTGAAAAATCTGGCTCTTTATTATTGTTTCACCACTTGCAAGTTTTAAATGCATGTAAAAGTGTTTTCCTAAATACTTGATGAACTGATTGGAATTGAACATTTTTGAAATCATAAAAAATCTTTTTTCGTATATTTTTTTTTTCAACTCATCAAAATCTTTTGAAACTTCTGCAATATTCTCACATCATTCATTTCTAAAAGACATGTCCAATAGTTTTGAAAATAGAAATCTAACGGACGGTTCCCGCAATATATATATAAGGATGATCAGAGGCTCATAGAGTTAGAGAATAGGGTTACGACTCTTGCCGCCCAGGTAGACTTACTAGTTAGTGCAGCGGCAACAAGCCCCGCCTCCTCCTCTTCCTCTTCCTCTTCCTCTTCCTCTTCTTCCTCGTCCTCCTCCTCTCCAGTATTGTCTTCTCCCACACAGCAGCCCCTCCCATCCTCCTCCTCCTCCTCCTCCTCCTCGACCATCTCCGCTCTCCCCGCTTCCCACCCCTCCTTCTCCTCTTCTTCCTCCTCTTCCTCCTCCTCCTCCTCGCCTTCCTCTTCCGTCCCCCCTCTCCCCTCTCCCCGCCCACCCTCCTCCTCCTCCTCTCCCTCTTTCTCCTCCATGTCCTCCGCCTCTTCGCTCGTCCCTCCCTCCCACACCTGTCCTTCACCTTCCCTTTCCCCCTCTTCCTCCTCCCTCTCCTCGTCCGTTCCTCCCTCCCCCACCTCACCCTCCCTTTCACCTCCTCCTCCTTCCTCCTCCTCCTCCCCCTCCTCCTCCTCTGCCTCCAACTCCTCGCCTTCCTCTTCCGTCCCCCCTCTCCCCTCTTCCCGCCCACTCTCCTCCTCCTCCTTTCCCTCTTTCTCCTCCTTGTCCTCCGCCTCCTCGCTCGTCCCTCCCTCAAATCAACACCTTCCTTTTCCCTTACCTTCCTCCCCTCTTCCTCCTCCCTCTCCTCGTCTCCTCTCCCTCTCCACCTCACCCTCCCTTTCTCCTACTCCTTCTTCCTCTTCTTCCTCCTCCTCCTCCTCCTCCTCCACCTCCACCTCCTCCTCCTCCTCCTCCTCCTTTCCACCTTCCACCTCTTCCACAATTTCTCCTCGTTCTTCACAGCAGGTCCCTCCCCTCCCTTCCCGCTCTCCCCTCCCCCCTTCACCCACCCCTCCTGGCCCCTCTTCCGACCGTCGGGTTCTTGTTGTTGGTGATAGTCAGGTTCGTTATGTTGACAGTTATTTTTGCTCCAAGGATAAGAACAGGACGAGGGTGTGTTTCCCAGGGGCAGGGGTGGGCCATATATCAGACAGGATTGAGGCGTGTATGGCAAGCGAGGGATCGAACCCCATTGTCTTTCTCAGCTGTGGCGGAAACGACGTTTCTCGTGTTCCAAGCGAGGACCTTCTCAGGCGTTTTAGAGAATTGTTAGGCAGGATACGTGCCGCTGGTGGGTCGCCAGTAGTGTGTGGCGTCCTGCCAAGGACGCCACACACTTGCTGAGCACTGCAGGCGCAATGGGTGGCTGTTCGTCGACAATTGGGACCTCTTCTTTGGCAACGACGCCCTCTACGCCCGTGACGGGATACACTTGACGTTCAAGGGTGTTGAGGCTCTCTCAGACTCCCTTGAGCGAGCACTTGGTACCCTGAGGGATTTTTTAGTATAGGTGAGGGGGGGATGAGTAATGGGAGCAATGGGAGGAGTAGTGGGAGGGGACATCTAGTTCATAATATAACCAGGCAGCTTAGAAGTAATTCTAGGGGAGTAACAGAGGACGGGCTAAGAATCTTCTATACTAACAGCAGGAGCCTCAGAAACAAGATAGACTTACTAAGGGGTGAAGCTTGTTCAGAAAATTTTGACATAATAGCGATCACTGAGACATGGATAGACACTGCTAATAGAAATTTTAGATCGGAATTTGAAATAACGGGTTATCAGATGTTTCACAAAGACAGAAGGGGCAGAAAGGGAGGTGGAGTTGCGCTATATGTTAAAGACTCACTTAAATGTTTAGTTAACAATTCAGTCAAAACTAACATGGATTCAGAATCAGTTTGGGTGGGCGTTTACAAAGGGAAAGAAAAACTAACTCTAGGAGTTATGTACAGGCCACCCAACCTTAACAGGCAGGACACGAGTATATTACTACAGGAGATTGGCAGGGCGAGTATGAGTAGAAATGTCTGCGTAATGGCGGACTTTAATTATAGGAAGATAGACTGGGAAGACCTAGTGGGTGACCTGGAAGCCGAGGACTTTCTTGAAGCTATACAAGATAATTTCCTTAAGCAGGTAGTTACTGAGCTTACCAGAGGAGATAACATATTAGACTTAGTCCTAACCAATAATGGGAACTTGCTACGTGAGTTGGAGGTGGGCGGAGAGTTAGGAAATAGTGACCACAGAACGGTTCATTTTAACTTAGACTGGGCGGTAACCCGCGAACCAAACCCAGTGTTAGTGCCAGATTTCAGAAGAGCAAATTACGAGGGGCTTCGAAGACATCTTGAAGGGGTAAACTGGGATAATTTAGGGATTCATGAGGGCCAGAACTGCGGATTGGAGAGCCAGGAGAACCAGGTAGAAATGTCTTACAATAACTTAGTTAGAAAAATAGTAGAGGGGCAAGGACAGCATATACCACAGCGAACACTTAGAAAAGAAAACAATGATCCTAAGTGGATGACTCGTGGACTAAAACACGAGATTGGGTTAAAGAAGGGAATTTATCAGAAAATAAAAAATGGTGAAACACATCTCAGGGGCCGGTACGTCGAACTATCTAGATTAGTTAAGAAAAACACCAGGATAGCAAAAAGGAACTATGAGATCAAAGTAGCAAATGAGGCGAAAAGTAATCCTAAGGGCTTCTTTCAGATGTATAGAAACATGGAAACATGGAAACATGGAAATGCAGGCAACAGAAAGCCTATTGGCTCATTGCGAGGTCGCCCGCTTGGGTGATTTAATCTGCTCGACCGCCACTTGGGGCTTGGTGAGCAGATGAAAGCACCTCGATATTGAGGAGCAGATGGAAGCCCCTCGTTATTCAGTTTACTCCTGACGCAGCGAAATGACGGTCGATTCTATATTTGAAGGAGTTGATGGTATTCGCATTTACTACTTCTGAGGGAAGATTGTTCCAGTGGCGGATGACTCGGTTTGAAAAGAAACTCCTTCCAATGTCTGTGTTACATCGACTCGACTGAATGGGTAAACCGTTATTTCTAGTTCTTGAGTTGGTTTGCAGTTCAAAGAATTTAGAGTAATCGACGTTATTGAACTTTTTTAGATACTTGAAGACTTGAATCATATCCCCTCGTAGGCGTCGGGAGAAAATTGGACCGCTGAAAACAAACACAGGAAAGCTAGTAGAAAATTACGAAAATATGAGCACATTGTTGAACGACTACTTCCTTTCAGTATTCACACAGGAGAATCGAACGACTATACCGGAAAGAGTTCAGGTGTACGAGGGCGGGGATGGCGATAAATTGAGGGATATAATCATTACTAGGCAAGTAGTTCAGGATGAGATAGATAAGCTTAAGAAGAACAAGTCGCCAGGTCCTGACGGGATATTTCCGAGGGTATTAAAGGAATTAGGTGATGTACTCAGTGACCCACTAACCGACATCTTTAAGATGTCGGTAAATACTGGCTATGTGCCGAGCCTATGGAAAGTAGCTAATGTGACGCCGATTTTTAAAAAGGGGGACAGGTCGGTTGCTTCAAACTATCGCCCAATTAGCTTAACATCGGTTATAGGCAAGATGCTGAAGTCCATAATAGCCAGGAACATTCGGGAGCATTTAGAGAAACATAGCTTAATTCACGACTCGCAGCATGGGTTCACAAAACGTAGGTCATGCCTCACCAATCTCTTGTCCTTCTACAATAAAGTATTTGAGGCGGTTGACAGAGATGAAAATTATGATGTAATCTATCTTGATTCTAGTAAAGCATTTGACAAAGTTCCTCACCAACGACTGTTGCTTAAATTACAGGCTCACGGAGTAGAGGGTAAAGTTTTGAACTGGGTCAAGGCGTGGCTTAGCAATAGGAAGCAAAGAGTGCAAATCAATGGTAAAAGATCTGACTGGGGATGTGTTACGAGTGGGGTCCCACAAGGTTCGGTATATGTCCACTTTTGTTTATTATTTATATCAATGACTTAGATACAGGAATTAGTAGTGATGTTAGTAAATTTGCAGATGATAACAAGATCGGTAGAGTAATTGAGTCGGATCAGGACGCTAGTATTCTCCAAGGTGAACTCAACAGATTGTATGACTGGGCGGATAAATGGCAGATGGAGTTCAATGTAGGGAAGTGCAGTATTCTGATTGTAGGTAGGAACAACCCCTCACATAACTATTGCTTAAATGACACTCTCATAAGCAGGTCTGGGTGCGAGAGGGATTTAGGGGTCTTAGTGAGCTCTGATCTCCGTCCAAGGGCACAATGCATTCAAACTAGAAATCGAGCTAATAGGGTACTGGGATTTATTTCAAGGAGCGTAAGCAACAGAAGCCCCGAAGTCTTCCTCAAACTATATTTAGCATTAGTTAGACCTCATCTTGACTATGCGGTTCAGTTCTGGTCACCTTACTATAGAATGGATATCAAAATGTTAGAATCGGTGCAGAGGAGGATGACTAAGATGATTCAGGGGTTGAGAAACTTGCCATACGAGGAAAGACTCAAACAGTTAAACTTGCATTCTCTAGAAAGGCGAAGGGTGCGTGGAGACATGATCGAGGTTTATAAATGGATGAAGGGCTTTAATAAGGGAGACATTCATAAGGTTTTGTTGGTAAGAGAACCGGGTAGGACACGAAGTAATGGGTTTAAACTGGATAAATTCAGATTCAACAGGGACATAGGCAAAAATTGGTTTACTAACAAGGTGGTGGATGAGTGTAATGGGCTTAGCAGTCATGTGGTAAGTGCCAATACAATTGTCACATTAAAAAATAGACTAGATAAATTCATGGACAGCGATATTAGGTGGGGTTAGATACACGGGAGCTTAAGGTCAAAGGAGCTGCCTAGTACAGGCCTACCGGCCTCTTGTAGACTCCTGCGTTCTGATGTTCTTATGTTCTTATATATATATATATATATATATATATATATATATATATATATATATATATATATATATATATATATATATATATATATATATATATATATATATATATATATATATATATATATATATATATATATATATATATATATATATATATATATATATATATATATATATATATATATATATATATATATATATATATATATATATATATATATATATATATATATATATATATATATATATATATATATATATATATATATATATATATATATATATATATATAGCAAGTGAAAAATTGTAAAAGCTGAAGCTGGTGGTTAAAATCGAAATCTCCTAAGATGGAGATTTCAGGGAAGGGAGAGTGAGTTATTATGTGGTCCACTTTATAGTTCAAGTAGTCAAATAATTTTACATAGTGTGTAGAATTTGGTGAGAGATAAAAATAACAGATGTGTTTAGTAATGGTGGCAGTGAAGTCTTCGCCAGATAGTGGAAAATTCAGAAGAGTAAAGGTCCTGGGCACGAGCACAAGTGACGTCGTTGCGTACGTGGTCACAACATCCAGCTTTGCATCGAAATTTAGGAACAGTGGTCAGCACGGTTCCCCTGATCCGCTAACCGCTAATTAGCGAAGATAACTTTTTCTTTAGCTGATTAGCGTTTTCCCCTAGCTTTGGAAACAGTTACCGGACCAATTCGCTTCTGCTGAATGTATTGTTTCCTTCGCTAACTTTAAGTCTACTAAAATATTCATACAGGTTTGTTCTTGTCCGTTGTGCCCAGACACAGCACCCGTTGAGCCACATGGCGCAATAACTCCAGGGCTTGCACTTTTTGGTTAATTACGCCTTAAAGTAGGATAATTGGACAATTATCAGGGAAACGTTTTGGTTTTTTAGGGTAATGCATCTTCTATTAGCAACTCTTTGATCAAGGGATTTAATAACAAGAATACGGTATTTTCCACCTGACAAGAAATAAACTTAAATAATAAAAAAATAAAGGTTGCATTTATGGTATAAAGTAAAAATGCGTAAATTTGCTGCAAATCTTGGGTAAAACAGAGATTTAGGATAAACTGGAGGCTTATTTCTCATATCTTCTTGTTGCTGCTGGTTGGGCTCTTTGGTCAGTTCATCTGGGATTTTGTCAGCGTTCATTATTGTCGCCTTGTTTATTGTAATTATATCTACGTCATGGAAGGAAACCCGAGTGAGGACGTTTTAGTTACGCCTGAGGATGCTGGCCCTCTTAAGCCCCGTTCACACTGTGCCGACTCTGGGCCACGACTACCCACGACTCTAGGATATACGAGGTCTTGGGTGTTGATGTGGAAATGTTGATCATGGTGTTGATGTGAAAATGTTGGGCATGTCTTGAAAGAGGTCTAGAAACGGTCGCCGGACGTCGTGAGGGGAGTGTGGAGTCGTGAGGGTTAGCGCGAAAAAGTATTCCATGCTAAACTTTCACGACAAAGGTCGGCAAGGGTCTGGACCAACCGTCATTTCCGGTTGAGATCTGGGGAAGGTCGGGGACAGTCGTCAAGACTATCGTGACGACAGTCTTCGCCTAATGAAGGACGTTCGTGACGACTGTCGGCTCAGAAATATTGGCTAATACTGCCGCCATCAGGAAATTAATATTTTCATTTTGCAATCACAAGCACAACAACTTCTAGGCACGGTTACGTTTCACTGGCACAAATTTGGGAGCCGCACAGCACGCACTCACTCTTGCTGCCCCTCTCTTGTGTTGAATGACACAACTATATAGGGTTACCACCCTGAGGTCATAAAAATGTGGAATACAACATCTCACTCTCCAATACGGAATGGATCCATAGGAACGGGTGGCAACCCTTAAATTTCTCGAGCATGTCATGAGTGACAGCCGTTGCACGCTGCTGGTGGAGGCAAGAGGAAGGGGGGAGGGACGCTACGTCGCGTATTTTACATGTATCTTAGGACGAACCTTGACAACATTTACTGACTGGTTTTGTGATTAACCGAAAAATGCGCTCACTACAATTTTAAAATACTGAATTTTATCTGCTTGACCATTCAGACAGCCAAATACGGAACAAACTGCGTTCTGTATTGGTTCTAGACGGAACACTACATTTCACTCTCGAATACAAAACTATTACGTATTTAAGGAACTCGTGGCTACCCTAGAAGTAGACACAACGTAGTCTCGGCCCATTATAGCCTATATACCCCAGGACTCATGAAGACTGCTATTAAGATGTCTACGGCCAAAATATCCTTTTTAAATTTTGGGTAAAAATCGGCGACAGTCGGCAAGGGTGTCGCCAAGACGGTCACGAAGACCGTCGGTCAACTCCCTGACAACTGTCGGCCAGCTGGTTGGACAAACCAGTTGACAGACAGTCTGCAAGACTGTCTTCAAGACCGTCTGCGACTGTCGGCCAATCGGTCGACAGATTCGTGGTTGTCGTAGACATGGCGCCATTTTAAAAAATTACCATTGAGACTCGTCTTGACACTACTTGCCAGCATGTCGCAGACATGCTGGCAACTAGTTGGCCGAATGTCCCAGACAGTCCGCAGTCATATTAGTCAACGCCAAGACGCCCCCCCAAAAAAAATCCCCCCATTCTTGGAGTGTGGGAGCCGACTTGTCAGATCCAAAAGTCGCCGGGTTGTCGTGGCCCACAGTCGGCACAGTGTGAACGGGGCTTTAAGGAGCCGGCAGCAGCTGTGGGTGAGACGGAGGACATTATCTTATTAGTTATAAGATTTTGTCTTTTTGCACTACTATTTACTTATTGACTTAATTTACTCCTTAGTATATATTTACATGTATGTATCTAAATTGTAACACTATCCCCAACTGTGTGGGGGAGCTGTCCTGTGTAGCGTGTCACCACTCATCACATTTAATTTGTTTAATATGTTTGTTTGTGTACACATGTATCATCATCTGATTTTGGAAAGCTGGAAAGCTCCATGTCTATGCTACAACATATTGAAATTTCAGGTCACTTGGTCTGTTTTTAAAGGTTTTAGAGCCAAAATTCTTAACCGAAGCTATATCCTTTTAAAAAAAAAGTTAGCGGTTAGCGGTAAGCGTTAGCTTCCACTATTTTTTTTTTCAGTTTAGCGGTTTAGCGTGAACGAAGCTAACTTTTTAGTTAGTGGATTACCAGTTAGCGAAGCTAACTTTTCGGTTAGCGGTGCCCACCACTGAGGATAGAGATTGTAGGAAGGGACGGAGTAGAGATTACTGTTAGTACCCTCCGATTCCTGTATTTCGGTGAGGATAGGGACGTGAAGTTTAGAGGAGGGATGGTGTTCCATAGAAGCGAGGGTAATTAGTACAAAGAACATGGATGTTGCAGTAGTTAATAAAGAAAAGGTTAGGAGATATATCAAAACACCTACAATATTGAGATCCAAACGGGGAGTCCGGTCTGACGGCATTTGTATTCCCCCACCCCAAGACCAGGACTCAAAGGCTTGTTTTTTTTTTTCTTTTCTCGCCATTAGGAAATTTGATAAATTTTGAGGAAGTGGTGCGTGTGTGTACTATGTATGTAGTGTTGTGTGGAGAGTAGGACGCTCTGCCTCTAGACAGTATGCTGAATTACTCTCTGGGAAAGGGTTAGTGAAGACACGGGAAGGTCTTCAAAGGGGATCTCTCTCTCTCTCTCTCTCTCTCTCTCTCTCTCTCTCTCTCTCTCTCTCTCTCTCTCTCTCTCTCTCTCTCTCTCTCTCTCTCTCTCTCTCTCTCTCTCTCTCTCTCTCTCTCTCTCTCTCTCTCTCTCTCTCTCTCTCTCTCTCTCTCGCTCTCTCTCTCTCTCTCTCTCTCTCTCTCTCTCTCTCTCTCTCTCTCTCTCTCTCTCTCTCTCTCTCTCTCTCTCTCTCTCTCTCTCTCTCTCTCTCTCTCTCTCTCTATATATATATATATATATATATATATATATATATATATATATATATATATATATATATATATATATATATATATATATATATATATATATATATATATATATATATATATATATATATATATATATATATATATATATATATATATATATATATATATATATATATATATATATATATATATATATATATATATATATCAAGAAACTGTCTTTAACCGACAGAAAAACATCTCAACAAACCACTTGTGCCAGGAATCGAACCCGTGCTTTCTGAATAGTAATCAGAATACATACCAACCACGCCACCTGATGAGCTAAAAGTCTTCACGCCAGAGTTATGCTTAGCTCATGCTGCCCCCTGGAACTCATTTTTGATTCACTGGACGGTTTCTTCAAGAGCCTAGGTTGATGGGTGGGCTTCTGGACAGCATGTGCGTAGTTTTACGCCACTCGGCGGTGACTGAAATATCTCAGGCGGTAGCGTGGGGATTTGAACCGACGTTGTCCGTGGCGTGGTCAATGTGAGTACAGCAAGCTAACCACCCAGCCACCGCCTACCCATATATATATATATATATATATATATATATATATATATATATATATATATATATATATATATATATATATATATATTTATATATATTTTTTTTTTTTTTTTTTTTTTTTACATGTACGCCTATAACGCCGGTAGGCTCTCCTGAGGGGCTTGGATGGTAGTCGGCCCCAACCCGTCATGGTGCAGGCAAGTTTTTATAGTGGCGCTATCTTCTCTTGGTTCATGCTGCCCCCCGAAACTCCTTCTTGATTCACTTGGACGGTTTCCTCAAGAGACCGGATTGATGGGTGGTCCTCAGGAAAGCATGTGGGTAGTTTTAAGCCACTCGGCGGTGACTGAAAAATCTGAGGTGGTAGCGTGGGAATTCGAACCCGCGTCGTCCATCACGTGGTGAATCTTGGCCCAGCATGCTACCACATACTTCATATATATATATATATATATATATATATATATATATATATATATATATATATATATATATATATATATATATATATATATATATATATATATATATATATATATATATATATATATATATATATATATATATATATATATATATATATATATATATATATATATATATATATATATATATATATATATATATATATATATATATATATATATATATATATATATATATATATATATATATATATATATATATATATATATATATATATATATATATATATATATATATATATATATATATATATATATATATATATATATATATATATATATATATATATATATATATATATAAGTAGAGTATACAGGTTTTTTTTCTATTCTCTTTAAAGAAAGGGAGCAGCTCAAGGGCATAAACAAAGTGTAGAAATAAAAGCCCGCTGAACGCTGATCCTAAAAAAAATGAAAAATAAGTGTGGCCAAGAGAGAGGTCAATTTCAGCTAGAGAGGTGTCTTGATAGTCTAATCTTGAAAAATGTGTAGTCATAGGCAGAAGGATATACAAATGAAGGCAGGCTGTTCCAGAGTTAACTAGTGAAGGGGATGAAAGAACGAAGATGCTGGTTAACTCTTGGATAAGTGGTTTGTACAGAATAGGGATGAGCTAGAGTAGAACGTCGAGCACTGCCAGACCATGGG